>NC_059549.1:7272727-7575757 GCF_905220415.1 Colias croceus
GAAGTTATGATATCTGTGCCTCCAGTGAATAAGGGAGTAAGACGAGTTATTCCCTTTGGTTTTTATTGCACCATTGGATTCAGCTCGTCAAAATACACAACATATCAAAAGGACATATCTCTAGCTGCATCCTAACCCATTTTTTCGAATGACCCAAACGGTATAAGTAGGGTGTGATTAACGGTATAAGTTACCTTATCCATCATTTTAGGCAATCGCAAAGGAACTATTCGTCTCGAGTCAAAATAACCCACGAACACAAGGACGTATGTGTAGTTATACTTTTTGAATAAAGACATAATTCATTTTGTTCCATCCGCGCTAACACTATTTTAGTATATAAACGCATTTGTGTCATTTTTCTAACATGAGCATAAAGGAACAACTCTTAGTGTCATTGGTTCAAGTGACGATATGAGACAGTTTCGCATTAATGCCGTGTTGTAATTGGTCTATTTGAATACTGCACAGAAACAACAGACACTATTTCTTTTTGCTTAATAATATTTTTCAATCGTTTTTTCAATAAATATGCAACAATAAATCTTTATATTTAAAAAAAAAAAAGGTATTTATCAATCAACTTGGAATACTAATAATATTTCTATGGAAATTAACTATTTTTTGCAATAGATAAAAATACAGTTTTAATTAACACATTAAGTGCATTTAATGATATTATACTCTTTATTTATATAAATACAGAACGATAATTGAATTATCTAAAAAAGCCAACAAAAATGTTAAACTTATATTTTCTTCTTTTAATTGGGTAAGTTTTCTAAAAAATAACTAGTTTTTAATCTTTTTTTTTTAATTTAATCTAACCAATAATACTATAATTATAGACGCATAGAAAAAAAATTATAACCAGTCTTGTAGAGTCTCTTCAAGTCGTATTTGCATCCAAGGCACCTTCAAATCTGTGCTTAATTTTTTCATAAAATCTCTGCGGCTCATTGTTTTTTCTTTATTTATCTATATTATTTTGATATTAAAAGATATAGAAATTGTTAACTAGTTTTTAATTTTTTTTTTAATTTAATCTAACCAATAATACTATAATAATTATAGACGCATAGAAAAAAAATTATAACCAGTTTTGTAGAGTCTCTTCAAGTCGTATTTGCATCCAAGGCACCTTCAAATCTGTGCTTAATTTTTTCATAAAATCTCTGCGGCTCATTGTTTTTTCTTTATTTATCTATATTATTTTGATATTATAAGATATAGAAATTGTTAAAATTTCATATCATGCCGTAAAATATCGCCACAGACCACCTATAACTTTCCCTGTAAGGTAACTGAACATACAGGAATATGGTTTTCGAGCTTCTCTTAACTCTTTATAGTGCTTGTATCCTCAATGTATAACAAATATTCGTTTATAACCACCAGACAACATCTCAGCCACCCAATCCTCTTTCTTGGAGTCCAAATCCAGCGGAGGACAACAGTCATTTACTAAATTTGAAGGTTTTTCGTCCTAGTGTTAAAGTTTTCTGGATCCTATTTTATACTCAATATATAGTATATAATACTATATCATGTAAAACGTGACTTGGAAAAAAAATATTCACATAAATCACAAAATAATTTTTTTTAAACAATCGTAAAAGTTCCGAAAAGCCCAATTATACGTCAAAATGACGTACAACATCCTCTTTACTACAAAATGGCGGAATTTACCGGGAAGAGCCAACTATGTACTGCTAGGTCTCGACGGCTAATGAGTTGTTTCTGGATTTCGAAGTGATTCGATGGTAAATATAGAAAAGACAAAGATATTTCGCCGCGGTGTACATCAAATTTACGTAGATTGGACTTCTAGGGTTAAATGCATAAACACCTAAATGTTGTTTTGTTTTTATTATAACTAATAACGTTAAAAAATCCGTTGATTTCACTCGTTTTTCAAGCTAAATGCATGGTTGTTCCACTAAAAGGCTTCAATTGAGTCATAAAGTACACAAATTTCAAGCATGATAAGTCGCATTATTTCTATAAAACCAAAACTGGCAATAATATAAGTCGTGTTATGCGACTATGAACATAGTGCTTTAGGGCATAAGTCGTTATATTGCAAAGAGCAAAAAAAAAATTATGTGAATACATTGAGTTATTCCATGAAGTACTCGTTCATAAGGCCACAACTACAAAAAAACACGAAAAAAGTATATTTATGGGGTTGTTACAATATCTGTTCATATGTAAAACTAAAGTCTAACATCATATCTTACCCATACAAGCTTAAAAATTTGAAGTTATAAAGATTTAGTGTTGATATATAGTTTTATGTCTCTCCTGAAAAGTGCTGTTTTTGAGTTATTCCCTTATTCACTGGAGGCACAGATATTAAGAGCTGCTTGTTTTCAAAAGCAAAAACGCTTTGGAAGTTTTGTTTTGTGTTTGTCACCATATAATTTTGATTTGCAGTACTGTAAACAACCTTATGATTAATAATCAAGGTTAGGTATTGTTGTATCGATACATGTACCTAAATTTTTTTTCGCTCGCTGACTCGCGTTGAGTACGGACGTGTTTACGTGAATCTTATAATTTTAATAAAAAAGTGTCAAGCCACTTAAAATCTTAATCAAATAGAATATGGTGTAATTTACGTCAACGAACTGTGAACAAAAATATAAGTGTAGTGAGCAAGACGGACTGCGTAAACTGCATCTTTCTTTGTCTTGCTGTCTCCGTGCGATACATCACCGCAGTAAAGCTCAGCGCATACCGCAAAGCGAAGCGATAATTAATATCGTGTGCTATATTTTGCGTTATCCTATTACTAAGTTTACTGAATTCTACGAAAATGAGTATTTTACGTTCACCAAAAAGTACCTTGAGTATCGCGGGTAGCAGCTCTCAGCCAAATTTATCTACTTTTAAAGAAGCAGAATATGAACAAAAAAATGTATCAATCCGAAAGAGAAAAATGCCTGCAGATGAATTTGCATCTCAATTTAAAGATTTTAAAATGGAAATGCTTGATATATTGAATAACTTTGGCAAATTGCAAACAGATAGTATTCAGTCAATTAAAAATGATATTTCATCTATTAAAGACCAACTTACAGATATTAAAACGACAACAGACGGACTAGCTCTTGAAAACCAATACCTGAAAATCCAAATAGAGAATTTAACGAGTAATGTGGGTGATACCCAACAGAAAGTAACTAAATTGGAAAATGACGTTCGTCTTCTACAAAATTTTCAAGCGTCATCCATAAATACAGAAGGTTCAAATTTAATGGGTTCTTCGACTAACATTATAAATGAAGTACAAGATAGATTGGAACGCAGTAAAAACATAATAATTGTTGGAATTACGGAATCAAAGATGGAAGATTTGCAGAAGAAGAAAGAGCTTGATAGATGCGAAGTGATGAAAATTATATCTCAAATAAATCCACAGTGTCCTGAACCAGTAAAAATCTTTCGCCTAGGAAAATTTGATGAAAATAAACTACGTCCTATAAAGGTCTGTTTTTCTTCACAAGATATTGCAAAATCTATACTGATAAAAAAATCAATAATTAAAGATGGTAAAATTAAAATCTATTGGGACCAGACACCAATCCAGAAACAATATATGATAAATGTGCAAGAAGAACTGCGATTGCGTACAGAAAATGGAGAAAAAAATCTAATCATCAAATACATTAAAGGAATACCCACAATTTTAAAAAACTTTCCAAAAAACTAAATACGAATGAAAATCCAGTAAATTCCGAGATTAAAAATAATAACATCACATACAAACTCTGTCAAAATTACGACGACATTATAGTTCGCACCAAATCCATAAAGTTTCTTTACGCCAATGTCAGAAGTATAGTAAAAACAGGTAAAATAGATGAATTAAGATGTATTGTGGAATCTTTCCAAGCTGCTGTTCATTTGATAGTGCTGACGGAGACATGGATTAAGGATGAAGACCAGGCGAAAAGATTACAATTACCCGGATATACGCACTACTATAATTACAGAACTAAACTGAGAGGAGGAGGAGTCTCTATTTATATCCATGATAGCCTAAAACATGAATTTCTTGAGGAACAGTTTGAAGATGGTAATCATTTTCTATGGGTACATCTGAACTCACTTTCCCTAGATATTGGAGTTATATACAAACAGCCAGCAGCAAACACTCAAAAATTTCTTGAAAATTTTAGTCAACATCTAACGAAAAGAAAACGTGTAATTTTATTTGGTGATTTTAACCTAAATTTACTGAGCATCGACCAATCAATAAAAGAATACAAACTAATATTAAAAGAAAATAATATGAAAATATTAAATAAAATTAGTATTGAATACTGTACGCGAGATATGTCATCTTCAAAGTCCATCCTGGATCATGTTCTTACTAATCTACACAGTGACACCTTTCAGCTTTCTATTATTGAATCTTCACTTTCTGACCATAAACAAATATATTTGGAGTTGAATAGACACAAACGAGAGGCTTTAAAACGAGTTCAATACCAATCAATCAATTACACAAGCTTATATGAAACTATCAAAAACATATTTTCGAAAGAAGAATTCCTTGATTACAAGCAATTTGAAACGGCTCTGACAGCCGCTATCAACAATAATAAAATAACAAGAACAAAAATTTTAAACCCACCAAGTAAAGACTGGATAAATAAAGATCTGATTGAGAGTATTAATCACAGAAACCAACTGTGGTACAACCTGAAACAAACTCCTGGTGACGAACGACTGAAAGAAGTTTTTGTTAAACAAAGAAATCTCGTATTCAGCAAAATTCAATCGGCGAAACGTCAATTCTATATTAAAAGTTTTAGCAATTGTCAGAGTGATCCTGCAAAAATGTGGCAGTTAATTTATAAATTATGTAATAATAAGGTTAAAGACTCGGTGATTACGAAACTTTCAACTAACTCTGGGCAAATAACTAACGTCAATGAAATTTGTGAATATTTTAACGATTATTTTTCCACCGTAGGCATTCAACTAGCCAACGACATTCCTAAAGAATTTCATAGAAACATTAAAATAATACTTAAAAGCCCCTCAAATTCTGCAAATAACTTGTCTAAAATAGAACCAACAAATGAAAATGAAGTTTTAAAAATAATAAACAGACTCCGTAAAAATACTGCTATAGGTGTGGATGGAATAAGTATTCGGGTAATAAAAAATATAAAAGATTTATTAGCGAATAACTTGGTGAAAATAATAAATAAATGCCTAAGAGAAGGTTATTTTCCGGACTCCCTCAAAGTAGCCTCAGTAATTCCCATTCATAAATCTGGCTCTAAACTAGATCCCAGTAATTACCGACCAATATCAGTACTACCAGCTTTGTCAAAAATATTTGAAAAAATTTTGCACTCTCGATTAAACGGTTTTCTCACGTCTACCAAATTTTTCTTTAATAAACAATACGGATTCAGAGAAAAATCTAATACTATTGCAGCAACGGTGGATCTTATCACTAATGTCAGACTCAACATAGACCGTAGAAAGGTAGCTCTTGGAGTATTCGTCGATCTTAAGAAAGCTTTCGATACAGTAAGCCACGAAATTTTACTACTGAAATTAAGAAATGCGGGAATAACCGGAGTAGCTTATGACATATTTAGATCATACCTTAAAAATCGGTATCAAGTCGTAAAAATTAATGATCACTATAGCAAAAAAAGACCTATTGGCTGTGGCGTGCCTCAAGGCTCCCTTTTGGGCCCCCTATTTTTCCTTATCTATATTAATAACGTTCACGAAATAGGATTAACCGGAGATATTTCTCTATATGCTGACGACACATGCTTGTTCTACTATGGTAATTCTATTGATATTGTAGTAAATCAAGCCCAAAAAGATCTTAACATACTAAACAGATGGTTTCAATCAAATTTACTGACGATAAACGCCTCCAAAACCAATTACATCATTTTTACCGCAAAAAATAAGAAAATAGGCTCCTACAATCCATTGTCCATAAACGGAGAAACGATAAAAAAAGTAAACGAAGAAAAATATCTCGGTCTCCTTCTCGATAAGCAACTCACGTGGAAAGCCCACATCGAAAAAGTACGTAAAAAGCTTACTTCGTTGATAGGCGTGCTACGACCTATTGCTCGTTGTCTACCACAAAAAGTGCGGTATTCAATTTATAATAGCCTAGTCAAGTCGCATATTGACTATCTAATCGAGGTTTGGGGTTCAGGATCAACAACAAATTTGAAAAAATTGCAAATAACACAAAATAAAATAATAAAAACTTTATTTCAATATAAATCTCGAACACCCACGTCCCTCATATACAAAAAAACTCGGCTCATGAATCTGGCTCAAACTTATCAATTTTATATATGTATGTTAATAAAAAAAATCTTGACTAAAAATGTTCATTCTCTAATTAACTTTTCCACCAATATACAACACACAAACCGTATGACTCGGCGCGCAAACAATATAGCCCTGCCCTGTACCAGGACAAGTTACGGGAAAAAGAGTATCTTATTCGAAGGAGTTCAATTGTATAATAAATTGCCTAAAAATATTAAAGACGCCAAATCGATATCTAATTTCAAGAAATTGCTAAAGAAACATCTTTTAAACTAAATATTATAGTAAAAAATAAATAAATAATATATAAATAAATATAAATAATAAACATAAATAAAACTTATAAATTATACTTTTACTATAAAATACGTATTATATATTTAGTAAAAACAAAGTGTTAACAAAAATGTAACAAATTTTATATCTCATGAAAATAGCTTAACTTTACCTAGAACACAAGCCTTATATCTTTAGAATGTCGTTGGGGTAGTCTGAAATTATGTTTATAAAAATTACCGCCCATTTTTTTGTTATTTCTTGCTGTATTCAATTGTGTGATTCTATTTGTGTTAACAAACTACTTACTACGTACAACGATAAGCGAGCAAACATGTTTATAATTTTTATTGTTATTTCTCTGTAAGTGATTCAAATGTAATCTTTTTGAGAAATAAATGTCTTAAACCGTAAATTTCAATTATCTATATTCAAGTCTATATTAAACACGCTCACCAATTACCATGGTAACTTCAAAAGCCCTTGTACATTATTATTATGTGTGTTTATAGATGATGCATTCGTTTTAATACATACATACATTCATTATTCAAGTCACTTCCAGAACTTCCCAATTTGAACCAAATATGTATGCGTGAGTCTAAGATGAATACAGATTATGTACCAAGCGTACTTAATCTATAATTGGAATGCACTATCATGTGTTGTGTCTAATTGGGCACGCCCGAACACTTTAATGCGAGTTGCATTTCCATACGGAAGGTGTAAGCTATGATGTGGCATAAATTTGCTTGCACCTAAAGAGGGTATGCATTTTTAATAATATCTTGTACGTGCCTGCATTTATTTTTAATTTTTTAATGTAGTTATTTATCGGCTAGTTTTGATCGGTGTAAATAAACGTTCGCAAACTAATTAAAATAAATAATTAAAATAGGTGTGCGTGCTATATTGTTCGTAGCATATTTAGTACACTGAAACTTAACAATGTTTACGTATCTTTACATGAATAAAAGTAAGGTCATGAGTTATGCCTAACAGACATCAGCGCATCAGATATTATGTAGACCGAACCATGCTATTCAAAAACAACAATTTTGATATGATCACCCTGATTACAATTTTAATTCTAATTTAATTTTAACTAAAACTTGTTACATAAAATTGGAAATTAAAATGCAAGACTCAACAAAGTTTGCGAACATTGGCAAAAACTTTAGTCTATAGACTAGTAATAAAATTAAAAGTTAGGTGAATCGACTTATACGTAGTGGACCAACGAACTTAGCACTCGGTCCAAACTTAGCCACCGCTTAACCGTGGCTAAATTTTAACTTACGAACGAGTTAAGTTTCCGTAAGTTATCCTACTAGTATGGAAACTAGGAAATGATATATAAACTTGAAACTGTCCGTTCATCTTAACTAGAAAGTTTTATATGAAAATTAGTTTGGACGGATGGGTTCGTTTTTGGTTAAGGTGTGTCGGTATGTTCAATTAACCCTTAATTAGTGATTTTGACGAATAATAAATACAGTTACAGAATCGATTCAATTACTCTCCCAGAGATCATAAAATATTTTCAATGCCTTTTGGAAAGATACCTTCGAGAAAAATAACTTCAGTGAGATTCATTTCGAATAAATAAAATAATAACATTTTACCAAGGTCGGCTACAGTGAAGATAATTCGAAAGTCTATAAAACAATGAAAAAGTTAAGTTCTATGGTCATAACATGCTCATAACGAAACTACAATATTTTCGTATCTATGTAGAGCAGTCAATGTGTCGTTTATAAAATAAATTACGCTTAAAATCTGTGATGATGTCCATAACAACCTATATAATGAAAAATTACAGCTTTGAAGTATGTACATACTTACTACTATATACTATTATATTTAATATTTAAGCGCAATAAATTATGAACATTAATAATGATATATCTATGTTTATAATAAGCTATAAATAAACTAAACGCCCTGTCAGGTTTCCCCAAGCGATAGATGTTTTAACAAAAGCATGTGTTGTAAAAGTTGTGGGTTTCGCTCGTAAATCCAAACCCCAAGAGGACGTTGCTGACCTTACCGCGGTTCGGTTGTACCGTTAGCACAATCATAATACATTTTCTATAAAATATTTCATATATTATGACGTATTGTTTTTAACCTTTACAGTAAAGATAAAATTGAGAAATCACCTTTAAATTATTATATCAGTAGGAATACAAAATTTGGAACAAATGAAGAAACTGTTTAAATAACATTTTTATAACATCACTTGAATTTTATTATTCAAAGAAGACTAGAAGTAAATACATAATCCTGTGATTCTGTAATTACATATTGAGTACTGTCAAGGCTTTTATTTTGTTCTGATTTCATAAAGTTTTAACGCGTGTCTTGCTCTTACATTTCAGATAGCTACGGGACAACTTTAACTCTATATATATATATACTAGTTTTATCTGTAGAAGTCATAGTACCTACATTAACTTTGTAAAGTCAGGAAAACGACGTTAAACTCTAAAAGCGAAGTTTAAAAGTGCCTCTGTTCGTCTGTTTTGATATAAAAGCTAGTCTATCAATTGTTAATAAACTCTCTATACCTATACTTGCAAATAATGTATTCTTTACTAATATCATAAAGCTGAAGAGTTTGTTTGTTTGATCGCGCTAATCTCAGGATCTACTGGTCTGATTTGAAAAATTCTTTCGGTGTTAGATAGCCTTTTTATCGAGGAAAGTGCTTTAGGGCTTAGGCAATAATATCATCACGCTAAGACCAACAGGAGCGGAGCACTGCGGGTAAAACCGCAACCGCTAGTTTAATATAATTTCGTCTACTAATAGGCTTAAGCAACAAAAAATGTAGAGTTTGCTGTAGATAATCTTTGTTTCAGAGATTACGGATAGATTCACAGCACTACGATAACTCAGATTGAAATAACGGTTAAAAAATCTTGATTAAAAGAGGTTTTAAATAAAGAAGTTTATACGAAAAGTGTGGAAAAATATATGGACGAAGAAATATTGAATACAAGCGTTACGGCTCAATAAAGTTCTTCAGATGTGGGCGTATATTCGCACTCCGTTTTACTGATGTTTTTATGCTTCTGTATGTCTATTGCTGCTTTTATAACTCTCTTATTTTATTAAATCAGAAATCACGTATTTATTCAAGCTTTTAATTAAATTTTGAATGTTCGGATTCTAAGGTTTGAATAAATATTGTATTCAGTAAATTCTGTAAATAAATATCTTACTGTTAAAAATATATTTAAAACACAATTTATGGCTTAGTTGTATAACAATCTTAGATAATAATATAAGGAATATTATTACTACAAAATTCTCGTATTAAAATCTTAATATATATAAATCTCGTGTCACAATGTTTGTCCTCAATGGACTCCTAAACCACTTAACCGATTATAATAAAATTCGCACACCATGTGCAGTTCGATCCAACTTGAGAGATAGGATACTTTAAATCTCAAATCGTTTTAGAGAAAGCGGGCGAAGCCGCAGGCGGTAAGCTATCTTAATATATATAAATCTCGTGTCACAATGTTTGTCCTCAATGGACTCCTAAACCACTTAACCGATTATAATAAAATTCGCACACCATGTGCAGTTCGATCCAACTTGAGAGATAGGATAGTTTAAATCTCAAATCGTTTTAGAGAAAGCGGGCGAAGCCGCAGGCGGTAAGCTAGTATTTTATAAAGAGCTTAAAGGCCCAGTTTATAGATACACATTATTATAATATTATATTATATAAACCGTGGAAATGTTGTATTTGTATTTCACTTTCAGGAAGTAAATATTTTATGAAATATGAAAGGAAAGGGAAGCTATATAATCTAACATAAAGTACCGAGTCCACAATTCTATTGCGAATAAGGTGGCCATGAATACAACTTAACCGATAATTTTAGCTTTCGGACAAAATTGGTATGAATAAGTTTGATATAGTAATAACATCGAGGTGCAGTGCATCGCGCTAGTTATTTAAATAGGTCTTTTATAAAAATTCATGCATTTAAAAGGGGTTTGATGCTTTTTTAAATAATAATACAATGGGAATGGTATGTGAAAATACATAATATTTTACACCACATATTGTTACACAATCACGTGTTTTCTTTTCCTACTAAGTAATCCTTGCAACATGGTCACACTATTCTTCAACAACAGAAGTGAAGTCACGAACAGAAGTGTATGAGATATTTTTACGTCGCGAACACTTTTCACGGCGAAGGTACCTGAAAATACTGGGTTAATACCGCACACGTAGCCCACAGAATATAAAATGCATCTTGAAAATTTTACTTATTGACAAGCGGATGAAGGAAATTCATGACTTCATTGTTACGGCATTTCAGCTGAGATCTGAAATCTTTGTGAGAGATTTGTTTGCAATTTTAGGAATTATTGTTATATTTAATTTAAGTAAAGTTTTTGCATGGAATATAAATTAGTATTGCTTCTTGGAATAGTGGTAGAATTAAATGATCTTGTTTTATTGAAAACATAAAGAATTCGGTCAGGTTTATAAAACCTTGATTATCTAGCCAAAATATGTATAATCTAATATTCTAATGTGATTTAATTTGTAAAATTTTCTTGAATTCACAAACAACAATATAAAGTCGTCATCACCGGCCTAGGTATCATGATTCACTTTGTTGTGGTATATACCTCATAAGAGATAAAAGATTGAAACAAATAAATCTAGAGAATCTAAATTCTTACTTCTCTTCATTTATTAATGTTATAATTGACCGCTTATTTGTTTGTAAACAAACAATACTATAGCAGTCCGCTATGAAGATACAGTGTAAACCAACGTTAAAAAGATTTCATTATTATTTATATAGATAGACTAGATTACCGCCCGCGGCTTCGCCCGCTGTGTCTAAAACCTAATAAATTATATACTAAAACCTTCCTCTTGAATCACTCTATCTATTAAAAAAAACCGCATCAAAATCCATTGCGTAGTTTTAAAGATTTAAGCATACAAAGGGACATAGGGACAGAGAAAGCGACTTTGTTTTATACATGTAGTGATATCACAAAAAGTTAAGAAAATACTAATTAAATATAAAGCAACACTCAGATGCAATCAGAGCTCAATAAGCAGAAACTAAAATATAATTTATAGAATTGACTGTCAATCTTGGCGGTCTGTAAGTGGTCCAGAAATAATAAACACTAAATTTATTTTTATATAAAACATTCATCTATGTATCTAATTGTTACATATTATAAGTTAAATAAAAATCTGTTATATTATTAGCGTTTGTTTTGTATGACAAAGAAATGTTTTAATAAAAAATGGCGGCTCACGCTAAACTGGTAACTTAGCAAAACTGAAAAATATTAGAGTTTCATCTTTAACGTTTGGTGTAAGCTGAAGAGGAAATAACTGCTATAATTATTAATATTTGATTATATTTAAATTATTTCAATATAAATTTAATGTCGTTTCTTATAGCACTTTGTTCATCTTATTATTATAACGATAAGTAAATAATATCGGATTTATTTGTATGGTACAAATAACTTTTTTTGTAAGTATATTAATATATACAAATATGTGGATTGCAATCGGTAGTGCGTATCTATATAAAAAAATTATGTACACATGCCCAAACTGACAAGTTGCAGAAGTCTCGAAAAAATATATTTTTTACACTTGTTAACTTACTTAATATTTTTTTTTGCTTATAGACTTCGTTCTTGTGAACTTATTTTGTAGACATCTCTTAACTTGGACTGTAGAAGGGGCGGCATACCGCCGCTGCAGACCATATTGGATTACCGTTGACGAAATCTGCTGACGCGGCGACAGCGGAAATTCAGAACCATCACAGCATTCGGCCGACGTATTTTTACGCTATTTTATACACTATGGTATTAGTTTTGGGTATCCTTTTTATTTAATCCCATGCTGTTTCAGCTTTATGCCATATTCTGCGGTGTTCCACTCCGCCACCGGCTGCAATTATGTAATTGAAGCATGATATAACCACTATTACTGAGATTAAAATGTGGAAGAAAAGGAAGAAAAAATATTACGAATTCCCTTTTCTGGGCATAAGTCTGTCAGTGTTCGTCGTGCTTTTATTAAGAAATAAACGATTTAATAAAACTAAGCTGAAAGGAAAACTTACTCGATTTAGGAATCTTTGCTAGATATTCCTCGAACTTATTTAAGAGATAGAAAATTTTAAATTTTATATCTTATATAAGCTTATTAAAAGTTTTCAAGAAAATAATTTGCCTTAAGTATTTTGATTCTAAATATTTTTGCTGTGTATATTTAAGAGCTAGTTCCGTTGAAGTCTCATGTCTGGGAAAATCTACCACAAATTGCCGACTTATTTGCCTCTAAATTGCTTGCCTTTACAGCATTTTTATTGAAAATAACTAACATATTTTCTGAAAGTCAACAAGCACTACAGCTTAAAGTATTAAATTATAAAGAAGATTATTAGTTATCTTAATATATTTGTTTTTAGAAAGACCATTAAATTGCACAAAAAATATAATGAAAAGCGAAGTCTATTTACATGTCAGGTCAAAAGCATTTTCATATGAATGTTGTTAACATAAAACTGGCAGAAGTAGGCTATTCGTTAATTTTTCGTCGTTTTAAATTAAAACTGGACCTCTTTACGCAGGGATGCTATCAAATGCAGATGCCGACCGGATATTAAAAATGTCTCTTTATTGAAATCTACATTGAAACTTGAGGTACACGGTCTTATAAATACAAATGATAGAGTAAATAGAAAATTATTTTACCTTTAAATTATACCCACATAGTGACATCTAAGCCTGTGGTTATGTCGTAGGTAATATACCTGCAGACGACAAATTAGGTTTTCATTACCAACCTACCATATTACCTCCTTCTTAATTTGCATCAAAATTGACTTGCATCTATTTTGACTAGTTTGATACGTGATCCTCAATGAATACAATATGAGGGGTTATAAGATTATCGCGTGTATGGCTCTATCTGCGGTGTTGTTATTTCAGACATGAAGGTGGCTTTTTTCATGCAAGTTTGATATGAAAGAGATTTCTTCTGTTGATGTAAATAAATCGAGGGCTTTATTTACATCTACGGCTAAAAAAAGTTAATGGTGAACATTAACTACGTTTTCATTAGTTTGATAGAATATTAAAATGAAATTGGTTTATTACAACACATTATTATGTGTGAGTTATTTCGTAGAATTTATTAGATTTTTTTTATTATAAGTATAATTTTAACCAATGTCACACGCAAAGTTTGATTATCAATCAATTTTCACCTTCGGCAACGATTTCAAATAAAAAAATCGTATTTGAAAATGTGATATTCCTTTTGCAATTTCAGTTCAGCGGTATAGCCATGACGTAGGTGGTAATTCAATATGGCGCCAGGCGAGGCGTTGTGACTGCGGGCGGTACATAACCTCAAAATGACATTACGACGTATATATATTACCGGAAAATTAAACCTCCCGGTCCAATTATGGACCCTAGTACTGGGGATGTTGACGAGTTTTCAATTTAATTTGGCTGCGTTGATTTTTTAGATTCTAATATAAATCTAGTATTACAAAATAACATTCAATCAGTGATTTTTTATGTAAGCCTATCTGATGGACTGAAATATATATACTTATATATATAATTATACTTATATACTTCATATCAAAGTTTCAGAATTTTCGTTTCCATGATCCATAGAAACAGAAAATACTTAAGTAGATAAATAGAATATCATATCAAATCAGTATTTCTCAGAAGTCATTACAAATGCTGCCCGTCAATATTATAACTACGCAAAAAGCAGGCAACTAATCAACCCTCGAACCCTGTTTTCGTAAGCCAACTTGTCTCCGCCTCGAGGTCGAATCGACCCACAAATTGGTTCTCGTTAACATTTGGACGCGATTTCTGAGCGCTACCTCTTAACAAGCAACGACCTTACAAACTTTGGCCGGGTACAAAATGACCGGACACGCCTCAATTAGTAACAGTTCGTGAGTTTCAGAGTTTAGTGTTGAAAATATAGATTGTTACAGGATCAATATTATATATTATCCCTCAAATAAATTATCGGACTGCAACTGTTTTTGCAAACTGCAATAAACATAAAGTACTCTATCTCTGTATCTTGGTTGATTTCTCTAAGATAGTTTAATTTATATGAACAAAATAATTAAATTTTCAGTGACTTGAATTGAATTGATAAGGAATTGATCAATTACGAACAAAAATTCTAAATCTCTGTCAATCTTATAAAAATATTAGAACCTAAGATTAGAACATAAAGATAATAAACATTCATTTATTTCAATTAGAAAAATCTATTTTAAAATTAATCTAAAATGAAAAGAGAACACAGTGTATATTAGAAATAAGCATTTTCTAGAAGCTTATATAAATTATTAAACTTGTTTTATTATTATTATAACGCGGGACACAACAAATTGCAAGCTTAAATTGAATTATCCGTATATAGAAGTAGTACGTGAAAAAACTTTTAACACAACATTAATATACAGGGATACCTCGTACAAGTAATGTAGAATGAAACAAATTTTCAAATATATTTTACACTAAAAATACGAGACATTCGTGAATGAAATCCCGAGTTTGCCCTTTAGAGGTTTTCTTTTAATGCCTCCCCCGGGTGTCTGCTGAACTTCGGATTTTACGATCCTGGCCGGCAAACTTTCAACGAAATGTTTTTATTTTTATCTACCGATACAAACAATTGTGTGAAATAATTTGCATGAAATTTGGTCGAGGAAATTTGTGAAAAGTACATTTTGAAAGGGAAACCTAGAAAGGGTACATTTTGCTAAAAGGGTTACAAATTCGAAAACACCATTTAGGCTCATGCTTTCTTTTGAATAGTAGAAGCGAAATTTCCATCTTTATACCGTACTTCTATATACATAGTTCTAAATGTTATCTAACGTGCCTTAAAACAAGAATTCTGTAGAAAACAAAGCGGCAAAATTAAAAGCCTTGTTATGACCATTGAATTATGTGATAATTTCAAAACATTCCCCTTAATTTGGCATCATTTCGAGCGCAAGAGGGGCGCGGGAACCCCAGGCAATATATTCATAGGAACCATCAAATACGATGCCAGAATTATGCAATGGAGACATGCAGCGATGGCAGACTCATTTTCAGCCCATTAGGTGATGTCGGCTCGCCTAACTAATTTACGGGGGGATTCAAATATAGACAAATGAGATGGTGTAGGTACCTATGTTATAGTTTGTTGATAGGGTTGAAGTTTTGTATCCTGTTACATTAGCATTAATGTTTGATAAATTGTGTAAGTAAAAAAATATAGGTAACACATTCTATTGTCTCTGTTACAAAGACTTTTGATGAAAAAAAAAATCACTCAATGTCAATACCAATATTTGAGTGTAGAAAGTATGTTAAGGGCGTAAAAGTTTTTAGAGAGAAAATATATTTATTAAACTAAACCATTTCATAGGCATGGAAATTGTACGATATATTTGCTAAATATAACGCAGAATAAATCTGTGATTCACATCGTTTACGTATATACGTTTTAAAGTCCATATAACCCATGTAAAAGATAGAGGGATATCCGTTAATTACGCGGTTGCGTATCAAACGTAGAATTAATTCATTTAAACCCAATTGTTAGCTTTAAAATAACAATGGGAGAGCGCTTAATTATCGACAAAGTAAGGGACGACTGTCGGAACTATAGCACTCACAGGTCCGTGCTATGGCATAAATTATACAAGTGCCGGTTTAAGTACACCGGGAGGTATAATTCTATTCTATAAAACGCTCGGAGGATTGTTAATTGCTTTCGTTTATTTAGGTTATGCTAATTTGCAGAGCATTTCGATTTGATGGATATCATTTGGAGCAATACGGATTTTCATCTGGGCTTTTGAACGCTTTTACAATATTATTTTTCAGTATAACTCTTTCTAATAGTTTAAAATGTATCAATTTAAACAAGTAGAGCCTGTAGAGCAGCTTTTACATTTAAAATTGTTTAAAACATAATTAGTATTTAGAATATTTGATCAACAACAGAAAAAAATATGTGAGGTTAACTTGAATAAAACATTGTTGTCTACTTTGTAGATTTTATATAAATTATCCGATTTCTTAACTCACAAAATATGTATTGATATTGACAAAGAATGCTCATTAAATTCTTCATTCATCCGTACAATTCATTATATTAATAAGGATTAGTTTGGGATTAAGTTCTGTTCTCTACTAATTCTGTTCTAGGATTAGGTTTTATTGTGAACCACTACAGGACAAGATGTACAATGACTTGATCAAGCCACATCGAGATAACAACACAAAGGGTGAGATCGCTCTAAGTTATAAGCTTATGCAGATTAAATGTGGTGTATTTTTATATAAATTACAAAAAAAAGGAATTATCGTGTAAAAAATTTAACAATGTTTTCAAGACATCGTGTAGCTTATTCAATCTTTCGGGTCTTTAGGAGTCTTTTTAAATTATTTTTATAACTGAGCCCCATGGTTTCTTCGCGCATTTTTCGTTACAGTCCTGCTCACCACACGCAAAAATAACACTGAAATAATTTTACAAATGGGACCTGAAACTCCACTTACGTTCCTACAAACTCTTCTTTTAACTTTCAGTTTCACAATATTAAAAGAGATGATTATTATTTTAATAATATTAAAATATAACAATGTATGCGTATAGTTGCATGTTTCCATGTGTAATTTAAAATCCTTTATCAATGTTTCATTTTTGTTACAAAGAGTGAATATTTTAAATGTATTTTCTCGAAGCGAATGTTTCTTATCAGCAAATATTTTCACGGATCCTTTGCGAGCTTACATACTTTATGGTTGTTTGATATCGGGAAAGTGTTGAGTAAGTATGTACGGTGAACTTTAAAATTGTTATAATGTGTTTATATTCAAGTTTTTGTATAAGTGGCTGATATTAAGAAACAATGAATATGCTTATCAAAACTATTTAAACTAATAATCCATAATCACTTTTATAAAAACATGACAATAATTATTGTCGTTCTCGTCATTTGAATCAGTTTAATGATGGTGTAAAAATAGAGTTATTATAGTATGTATAGTAAAAGTATTTTTGTAGAAATATTTACTAAGAGATGCAGTACCCAGTTCAATATGAAAATTGTGGCTATCGTGATATTTTATTAGTATGAGGATTGTATAAAAATGAATACATTTGCTATTTACTATTGTGAAAATTATTTAGATACGAATCAAGTAGCCTATTGTACAAATTGTACCACGTCCAACGTCTGTGGTTCTAATAAAAACTGACAATCTAAAATGATTTATGGGTTGGCTAGATAAAGGCAGTTCAGGCGCTTGCCTGAGATAAGCCAATTGATTTGTTACTAAGCAAAAACGATATTGTTACTAAGGAGTATCTGTACTGAGAAGCTAGTGGTCTTCCGTGAATCAGAGTTTCTGAAACTAATTGATTTATAGTTAGTTTATATATTGAATAACGTACATTTCAAATATTTTGATAATGCTTTATATTTGCGTTGGTTAAGAAGTTCAATATAATAACTGCGTTAAAAACAACCGACTTCAAACTTGCACTTGCAAAATTTACAAATACCTACAGACAAAAATGCTCATAAAATAAAAAATACTGGGCCAATCCGAATAAAATTTTTATGGGACCAATTCGACACCATCCCGTATCGAACAAAAAAAGAATCACGTAAATCGGTTCAGAAACCACGGAGTAATCGGTGTACATACATAAAAAAAAACATACCGGCCGAATTGATAACCTCCTCCTTTTTTTGAAGTCGGTTAAAATTGTCGTTATCGTGTCATTTTAATAGTATGAGGATTATATAAAAATGAAGACATTTAAATAAGTATTTTTTTTATATATTATTATGAATTAAGATTTTAATGTAACATTTCAATCAACTGATTTCCTGACCTTTGTAATATTATCTACTAGCTGTTGCCCGCGACTTCGTCCGCGATTACGTCGTTTTAGGTCATTCGTCGTTTAAAAAAAATACGTGACACTTTATTTTTAAATGTTCTTAATTGTCTCTTTTAAAATTTAACTACATTAAAATTGAAAACTCTGATAAGAAAATCTTAAAATAGGAGAAAATCGAAAATCTGAGGAAAACATGAATGAATGTGATTTAAATTCTACATTACTTAGTATTTCAAAATATAATAATCTAAATTAAATGTAGATTAACAGTTTGAGCGCACCGATATAGAATATGTAGCTAAGTATTAAATTACGTTAGTTTACATAGTAACAAAACAAAAACACGATGACTTTCTTTCGCGCTCGGTACCACAAACTAAGCATGTTAATGGTACGTGGCCCGCGTCACTTGACCCCCCGCGAGTTCCCCTCCGTTGCTATGCGAAAATACATTCGTCGCCCTGCTGTAGGAAAAATTGTAATACTGTGGCCTAGGCGTTATAACACGCCCAAGGAGTTCCTGAGTACCGATAGACATCTATGCACCCTATCATTTGTCAAACGGTCTTCATATTGAGTAAAAGTTTCAGATTCAGAGTGTTATAGACAAATATAATCAGAAAGCTTCGAACTCCTAAGCTATCGGAAGTTACCTTGTTATTGTGAGTCAACCATAAAAGATAGACATTTATGATGTCGGGAGATATTTTTTATATAATAAGGAGAACATTTCTTTCATACATGATTTCTGTGTAGCTTTATTCTGTGTACCATAAAGGTTGCACACGCGACGAAAGCTTAAAAATGGAGTTACTGCTCTGCTCAGGAGTATGAAAAATAATTGTACCAAGTTTCGTTTGAATCCGTCGAGTAGTTTTTGTTTCTGTAACGGTTATACGGACAGACAGACGGACAAAAATTTTACTGTTTGCTTCTTTAGCATCAGTGTCGATCCCTAATCACCCCGTGATAGTTATTTAGGAAATATATTTCATGTACAGATTTAATATAAGTATACATAATAGGTATATTTAGATTCCAATTTCCATGTACCTAACGTTAAATTCGACTATACAATAACTAACAGACAACGCAGGTTACTCTCGTTTCCGTAGGTAAGTTGAGGCGGTTACATATTCGGTCCTCATAACATCACTTTTAGTGAACGAAACGACAGCGCGGTTTAATTCGATGCCAACACCATAAGAAAAAAGGAAATATTTTTAATTGTGAAAAAATATAATGATTTACACTATTAACACTATTTTAATCTATATTATATTACATATAATAAATCTGTTGAAGGGTTAATTCTGTACATTGAAAATATTGAAAAAATAAATAGCAGGGGGTGTTACTGGATCGATACCAAACCCAAATATTATGTGATTAAAAAAATTTTTGTCTGTCTGTCTGTCTGTATGTGAAGGCATCACGTGAAAACTAACGGTTCGATTTCGATGAAACTTGGTATAATTATACCTTATTATCCTGGGCATAAAATAGGATACTTTTTATCCCGGAAAAATACGTAGAAAAAAACTAAATCTTAATTTTTTCCGCGCGGATGGAGTCGCGGGCGGAAGCTAGTATAAAATATATGGCTGTGAGTGTGTAAAAATAAATCCAGCTAGTTTCACATCACACTTATGTTTATAATTAGCTATACGACATGAAAATATACATATTAATTACCAAGCAATAATCATACAGGTAAATACTGAAGAATTGAAGAATTGAGATGATTAACAGTCAAAGTTTATTTTAGTAATAACATTTAACAACATGTCAATGATGAAGAAATAATAATTATCAACGAACTAACCTTTTCTATAATACTTAACACAGCACATTTTTTAAATTATCTTGCTCAACTCTGCTCAAAAATTTGAGGGTTTTGTTGGAACTTTAATGTGTCAAAACTATGATATATCTAAACTACGATACAACTTGCATGCGGAAATGCTCATTACAATCAGTAAATTTAAAGAATAACTAACAACATACTATTCAATTTTATTGAGCTGATTAATATCTTTTGCCTGGAAGAGATCACCGCCGCCAGGCCGCCGCCTAATAAATATACTGTGTTTTCTTATAAAATCGTAACATACTTAATTTCTTTTATTAACCGACTTCAAAAAAAAGGAGGAGGTTATCAATTCGGCCGGTATATTTTTTTTTTTTTTTTTTTTTTTTTTATGTATGTACACCGATTACTCCGAGGTTTCTGAACCGATTTACGTGATTCTTTTTTTGTTCGATGCGGGATGGTGTCGAATTGGTCCCATAAAAATTTTATTCGGATAGGCCCAGTAGTTTTTATTTTATGAGCATTTTTGTCTGTAGGTATTTGTAAATTTTGCAAGTGCAAGTTTGAAGTCGGTTGTTTTTAACGCAGTTATCACTTGTCTACTAAATTTTAATAAATTTATAACTAAATTCTTTTTATCTAAAAATGAGCTTGAGCTTATATTAGGCAAAAGTATACATTAACTTTTTATAATTTCAGGACCGCACCTTAAATGGGGCCTCGTAAAATATGCCTACGGGTTATTAATAGAGAAATGATACACAACAAAGTTATGTTGGTTCCATTTTATTTATAAAATATAATGAAAATGGACAAATATAAAACATATTGTGTAAAATGATTTAAAATAAATAAATGAAGCAACTACGATTCAAAGAAAACATCTTTTTCAGTGTGAAAATGCTCTAAGCTTTTGGATCTCAGATTTCCTGAGAGACCGGTCGCTTCGGGTAGTCGTCGACGGCTGCTCGTCCGACCAAATGGCTATTAATGCCGGGGTCCCTCAGGGATCAGTTCTCTCCGCAACACTCTTCCTGCTACATATCAACGATCTGCTGAAGCCCGGTATCTATGGGTACGCAGACGATAGCACTGTTGTGGAGAGATATGTATCCAATGCGCGAACCAGTACGGCACAAATTCAGTCTCTACGAGAGGCGATGGTCGATCGCATGAACTTGTCCTTACAGGCGGTCTCCGATTGGGGCGATGCCAATCTGGTCAAGTTCAATGCGTCTAAGACCCAGGCGTGTCTATTCTCCGCTAAACGGAGTCCATTCCATCTGACTCCGACTTTCCAAGGTGTGTCCGTGCCGATAACTAACCACCTCGAGCTTCTTGGTATCACCTTAACGCCTACTCTGAACTTTGGTTCCTTCATAGAATCAAAAGCCCAAGTTGCCTCAAAAAAGCTTGGAATTCTGGCGAAGGTGAGACAGTATTTCAGCCCGGGACAGTTGCTCAATCTTTATCAGGCACAAGTCCGATCGTGTATGGAATACTGCTCTCACCTCTGGGATGGTTCCGCCAAGTACCAGCTGGAGGCGCTTGAGGCGATAGAGAGGCGTGCCAAGAGGCTCATTAACGACGATGATCTTGTAGGCAGAAAACTCCAGAGCCTCGGTCACCGCCGTAGAGTGGCTAGCTTATCGGTCTTCTATCGGATACACTTTGGTGAGTGCGCTGCGGAACTGCACGATCTTGTTCCGCCATCCCCGTTCTTCCATCGATCGTGGAGGCGCACAGATTCTAGGCATCGCCATATGGTGGACGTTCCATGTACCCGGACTAAGCGGTTCGATTCCACATTCTTTATCCGAACCGCAAGGGACTGGAACATGCTTCCTGAATCTGTGTTCCCCGACGAGTACAATATGGGGGTCTTCAAGCGTAGAGTGAACAGGTACCTTCTAGGGAAGCGCGTACCATCTTAGACCACATCTCAGCTTAACATCAGGCGAGATTGTGGTCAAGCTCTTCCCTATCGTCAATAAAAAAAAAAGAAAAAAAAAAAAGCAATCCTGGATGATGAGTCATGTACTCTTATCCCAGTACGGTCGGTGCCTCGATAGCCATAACGATAAATATTATAATATTGTGTAAAATGATTAAAAATAAATAAATGAAGCAACTACGATTCAAAGAAAACATCTTTTTCAGTGTGAAAATGCTCTAAGCAATCCTGGATGATGAGTCATGTACTCTCATCCCAGTACGGTCGGTGCCTCGATAGCCATAACGATAAAATATATTATAATCAGATAACAGCAAAGTCAGAATAAAAATCATAACTTGTACAGTTGTGAGTGCAAAATTTATGTTTCATTTGACAATAACATTTTTTCGGTACTAAAACGTAGTATGTAGTTTGATATATGGTTGGCCGCCCCTTCTCTCCTTCCTGAAAAATATCCTCCAAAATTACCCGAGATACTTCCAATGATTAAACCATACGTTGGACATTAACTTCAGTCAAAAATTGACGAAGCGGATGATTACTAATTTCCACTTAATCCTCGCTGCCACTATCTTCATCATCAAATCATCAATTTTCAAGTGGTGTTGTAAAATTGTCAGCAGAAATAGTCTTCCAAAGGCGATATAATTTTATGAATATTGAATCTGTAAATAAAAAAATCAAAAGTTAATTGTAAATCTATAAAAAAAGCTACCTACTTACAAATAAAGTTTTATCAACAAACTACTGTTCCCAACGCACCTCAAAATCTTGTAAAAGTCAAAAAGAATTCATCATTCTATTATTTCATTCTAAAAGTGTAATAAAATACTTTATAAAACCAATAAAATACACGAATTGCTATATTATAAAAAATAAATACCTATAAAAGTAATAACTTACCTTTTGTATGGTGAAAATTCACAAAACACGAAGATTGAATTTGATATTTTTGGTTTTATGACATTCAATTTATAAAGAATAGAAACATTCGATCACGAATTTATGCGGGTTCGAGTCCCGCCTCGTGATCGAATTTTTTCTATTCTTTATAAATTTATAAAACTCGAAGATTTTAAAAATGTAACCAATGAACGCAATCAATGTTAGATTAATTGTAATGGTGTCTAGTTTGACTTAAAATAATAAACATCTACCTACCCTCACTTTTAAAAATGTAGTATATTCACACGAAATATAAGCGCACCTTATAGGGAAGGGAAGTTAAGGGTTAAAGAGTTAAATAAATAACATGATTATATTTAAATTATTAATTTTCAACAGTATGTTCAGTAGTGTTAACATGTAAATTGATTTGATTTTTACGAAATCTCATAGATGGCGCTGTTTCAAATTTGTCTTTATACTACTAAATTCATTAAACTGTTTCTCTGCCCAAATTACGTAAATGACATAGTTTTTATTTTGTAAAGCTAGATAATAGCATGGCTTACTCGAAACCAACATTGAAACATGAGTCTTTAGATTGTACGCTGTCGTAGTACACGGAATATGTAAGAAAAATAAAGGTTCACTGCTCCTCCCCCGAAGGTGATATCATGATAATATGTATAAACTATCCTCACCCGACCTCTAAGGAATATTCATGCAAAATTTGAAGTAAATCTATTCAGTACTTTCTGAGATTAGCAAGGAAATACATACAGACAAACAGACAAACAGACAAACAGACAAACGGACAAAAATTCTAAAAACTATGTTTTTGGCTTCTATATCGATTATAGATCATGGATTATGTATTCTTTTAAAAAAATATTCAATGTACAGTTTTGACTTTCCTACGATTTTATTATATGTATAGATAGGAAAATGTAGAGTTGGAGCTTTTAAAAACATTAAGCCTACGTTGACGGTATTACCGGACTTATTAGAATTTAGATTTCTTATGAGCTGAATTACATAGTTTCTGGAACATTTTTAAAAACGGATCTTTTGAATCTGCGAAACACCACATCTTTTACCTAAATGTATGAAATACCAATATAGGCATTAAATAAGCTTATTTATATGAAAACAAACGTATAATTGCAACAAGCGGTTCATTTGCCATAGCTACGTGACGCGAGCTATGGAATTAGGCCATTAATTATTCAGTAATGTTCTAATGGAATGCGCGCAACGCTGTATGCGTTCGAATTATGCTGCAATGAATTGTTCCAATTTATTTGTAAGTGATATATGCTTATTTAAACGCCTTTTTCATATAATGCGATATTGTTTCGTATAAACTTGCATTCATTTTATTATGTTCAGGTTTACAATTTACACGTATAGGTATCATAAACAGCACTGCGGGTACATAGTGCAATGTACATTATGTATTTCCACAAAATTGAAAATTTTATTAAATTTTTATAAATTTATTTTTTCGATTGATAAATAAAAAAAAATTATAAGTTTAGTTTTCATACAAAACGTTTAAACATAAAATGACTATATTACTTACTTATTTTAGTAATTTTTAGATCAAAAGCAGCGCTTCTGCAATTTTCATTCCTTAGCTTTCTGCTTTCTCTTTAGTAAGTTATCGTATATAATATGGTTACAACTCAATTAGAACGCTTGGCTGGTTTCAAATATCGTAAGATAATAAAGATCTCTTGCGACAAGAGCCAAAATAAACAGTGACCTTTCAAAGAAAAAAGCTAATTATTCAGACATGACTTTGAGAAATATTGACCAAATTCAAACGGCCATTTGGACTCTTTCCCAGTGTTATTTGGAAGTAAAAAAAAAACATTAATTTGTGTTTTCCACAGATCACGAGCTGACAAGGCCTATGGGCTTTGGCGAGAATTTCACCAGTCATGACATAGCTGTTTTTATCTATTAGTCTTGTGAAATGTTTATGAACATTTATTTAGGTAGGTATATAATATGACGATCGTAGCGAACGATAAAACGAAAGGCGCTGCTTCAGGATTATTAACTACCTACTTCACAGTTAACAAATCTTCATATATTCATTTTTCTTAACATTATAATATAATCTAATAAATGCTACTTGGAATAAATTTGTAAAAACAAGACGTATGTTATGTAGCGGAATAATATAGGCTTATATGAACTTAGATTAGGTTCTTATTCCTGCTATTTTAAGAGAAGTAATAGGTAAGTATCTCATTTGATATGTTTTAAATAAAAGTAAGCTGAGTATATTTGACTAATAAAATAGTGTTTTATTTTGATAGATACGTTTTGTACTATTTCATACATTCAGTATAATGACTAGAGTCGAACTCTATCTAATTACCTTTTTATAGGAAATCGAAACCTAATTTTATATTAACATCAGTTTACATCTAACACTGCAGCTGATGTAGAACTCTCAATGTGTCAGTTTTAAATTTTAACCCCGAAAATAATAATACGTTTATGAATATATTGATAATTATTTTAAATTTAATATTTTCGTGTAATTAGCTTAAAATACCCCGCCATTATTTAGCCAAGCTAGTTTGGAAAGTTGTCAAAACAACCGCCGGCGCTAAACTACAAATTAATGTTATAATACTTTAAGTTTAATTAAGCGGTTCAGTGCTATTTCGTTAACATAATTCAATTTCAGTAACAACTTTTTGAAATAATTAATTGTTCTTCAATAATGTTATAGTCAGTCAAACTTATTTTTTGTAGTAACTTTTCTGTAATAAAAAAAATTGAAATTTAATACTATACAAATTTTTGGCGTGAAAGGAAATAGAAAAATATCGAATCCCATTTAACTTAAAAATGTGCCTATATTGTAATGTACTCATCATAAACCAAACCTTAAACTGTTTCATTATATTAAAATCTTATAACATACAATAAAATAACTGAGGTAATGAGATAATAACGAAAGAATATTCTGGTTCCCTGTTAGTTACAACTTGCCTCTCAAGTTTTGTTATTTTTAATTTTCTTTAGACAAGGTTTTTATAGGCAATTAGCTCAGAGCGCAAAGGAGTTAATGCAGAATCTTTAAAAGTAAGTACGTATCTAAAGAAAATATAGAAAACTCGAAGTATACTCCTAAAGTCGTTAAGACAAGCAAGTTCATTGTAGCATGTATAAATTACCTATATCTGTAGTAATTTTTCACCGACTTTAAGATATGTTACAGGTTTTCATCAATGTATACCTAATAACTGTATGCTGAAATAAATTAAAATAACATAAATTAACATTGACAACAGTTGCAATATGGTGTACAATTATTATCTACACACATAAAAAATAATTTAAGTGTTCCCCTTCGCTACAACACAATTCATAATGTCTTTGTTATCAGGAGACAAGAAAAGCATGTACTATAAGCAAACAAGTGCGCAAATACTAGACATTTCCAAGGGAACCCTCAAGATTTTCTTTCCGAGTCGTCACGTTTACAAACGAATGAAGGATAAAAACGTTATTCCTAACAAAATGCGCTAACAATTCGAGTTTTCTTAGAAACACTTCCGAAGCGAAAAGGGAGAATCTAAAAAATGGTTTCAACTTGTTACAATACGGCTTTGTCATGAACTAGCGTGCTGTTGGGAGCTCTTAAACTCTTAAATCTTAAGTTCTCGTATTGTATCGGACTCTTACGTTGTAGTAAGATAGTGGGAATGTGGAAATATGCACACTCCAAAATGAAACTTATTATTCAGGCATAGGAGAGAAAATTGCTTGGAGTTATGAAAGAATTGAAGCGTTTAGGGAAGAGCCGTTTGTAGTCTGAAATGGATACATTTTATTCTGCCTGCAGGAAAGTTTATTAACTACTGTACGATAAATCATGTCCCATTACATGACATTGTAGAGTTGTTGGTAAACTTTTATGTCTATCTGTAATATTTTGAAAAATATAACTATTACTAAGGGAATATTTAGAAAATATGAATACAAATCTATCCTATAATACGTTACTAATATTATAAATATGCGAAAGTTTGTAAGGATGTGTATGTGTGTATTTGTGCTCTTTCACGCAAATACTACTGAACCAATTAACATGAAATTAAGCACACATATAGAGGGCAACTTGGATTAACACATAGGATAGGTTTTATACCGGAAATCCCACGGGAACGGCAACTATGCGGGTTTTCTTTGAAAACGCGGGTGAAGCCGTGGCCGGAAAGCTAGTTATTTAATAATTTTGAAATAGTTTGTGTATTTATTGTTTTGAAATATTTCTATAATATAAAAAATGCAGTAAGTAGGTAGATTTATTTCTCACCATCATTTTAAAGAAAGTTGCATGTTGATATTTGCTTTAAATACCTACTTCTACGACCGTCCTTTTCTGTAATATATGCGCCTTAAAATTTTCTTCCAAATATCAAATGTACGTATACGTTTCCAAATAACTCATGCAGTTATGTGCAACCCACACGAAACAAGGATTAAGGAGACATATTTACATATCTGCACAGATTATAATTTACAATACAACCGGGTTTGCTTTACAGAAGCTAAGCTTATGCAAGCTGCTGAGTTGTTACAAAACACAGGCGCAAGTTTATTAATACATATTTATACTAATATTATAATATTATAGCTGAATAGTTTGTTTGTTTGAATGCGCTAATCTCAAGAACTACTGGTCTGATATGAAAAATTGTTTCGGCGTTTAGCTCATTTATCGAAGGATGCTATCACTACATAGTATAAAACAATGTCGCTTTCTTTGTCCCGATGTCCTTTTGTATGCTTTAATCTTTAAAATAACGTACCGGATTTTGATGCGGTTTTTTTAATAGATACAGTAATTCAAGAGGAAGGTTTAGCATATAATTTATTAGGTTTTAGTCAAAGCGGGTGAAGCCGCAGGCGCTAAGCTAGTAGGTTATATATCATTACGATAAGACCAACAGGAGCGGAGCAATGCGGGTAAAACCGCGGGGCAGAGCTGATATTATAACATAACATTATACTTATAACCCACTGACCAGCGAGCGGCCCAATGAGAATCACAGACACAATAGATTTTCTATTGTGTCTGTGATTCCGGGGGCTGATGCAATAAGGATAGTGATATATTGAATTAATAAATGTTGAGTAAGCATGTCTTGAATCAAATCTGGTATAAAATGAGCCCATAAAACAATAGTAAGGAGTGACTAAATCTCACTCTCGAAGGACCAATGATGTTTATGTTACCCGTTAAGACAGCTTGGCAGCTCTTGGTTGTGATAAGATCTCTATAATATATTCCCGTATGTCTTATACAACTTTATTTAACTTTTCATATTGTACTAAAGTGTGAACAGCTGCTTATTTAATAATAAAATTAATTAACCTCTCCTACTACATATATATATATATATATATATATATATATATTTTAAATTCCCCCGAATCTAAGAAATATCAGAGAAAATATAAATTTGTGTACTTATAAGAAGTTCAGCATACAAATACTATTAACTTTTCCTTGGAAAAGCATCGATATTCGTGACTTTTTTTTCATAACATTTAGTAACTGCCTGCAGATTAAAAACACATGCTACGTGAATTTATGGATATGCTACGGTGGAAAATATGTGCTTAAAATGTACAGAACCAAACGTGAAAAACGTTTGAAAACGTAGCCAATTTTTTAACATACTCTTGATATAGATTCTACTTAAAAATAGGAGAATATGAATTAAAAAATATAGGTATTATAACACAAATATCTATACGAATAGATATTATAAAGCTTGTATGTTTGTTTGAACGCGCTAATCTCGGGAACTACTGACCCGATTTGAAAAATTCTTTCGGTGTTAGAAAGTTCATTTATCGAGGAAGACTATAGGCTATAATATATCATCACGCTAAGACCAACAAGAGCTGAGCCACGTGGGCGAAACCGCGGGGCTCAGCTAGTAATTAAATAAAAGAATGCAATTTGTGAAAGTACTAAAATAATTGAGTATCGAGTTAAAAAGTTTCATAATTCAAGTCCCGTTTGTCGTATTTTTCATTAGGTATTTGTCAAACATGAAACAAAATAGAGTTTTCTGGTAATAGAAAATTTTAAAATAACATGTGTGATGAAGGAACATAATATATGAATAGCTTTTCAATTTCTCGGAATCTTAAAAAAATAACTTTGAACAGTAACAACAAACTCCACCGACGTATTTTGAGAAATAATGAGCAAGGATTTTCATTGCTACCTTTATGGAATTATTCTAATTTGTGAACCTTCAACCTAATTGTAGTTTATGCATAGTATACCTTTTTGGCATATGAAGCTCTATTTAAAACAGGAGACTGTACACATATATTTCCATTTTAAATTAATATTTCCATTTTTTAAGCTATTGCATAGCTTCTATCGCGGACCTTGAGCGCGGGGACCGAATCGAGAAATTCCGTAACAAAAAAACCTCACGCTCCCCACTCCGACGGGCTCGGAAGTGTGGCTTGAAGGCATGCTATGCAATAGCTTTACCGCGGCAGTCCCCGAATGCCACACGTCTTTTTATTTATCGCTAAGTATATCAATTAGACCACACATGTGTAAACGTATAGTGTTACAATCGTAAATATTGAAAGAGCTTCTTACCTTGTTACGGTCGCAGCTGCGGCCTGCAACTCTACGAGATACTTTATCATCACTATCATTACAATTGCTTTTTGCTCTTTGTATTTGGCCAGTTCTTTTCGTTTTTGTGCCAGGTATTTTTGAGTTGTCTTGGAATAGGTACCTACTATGTTAATTATTTTTATAAATAGATATGTATTGATTAACAGATATGTATTCAAAATAATATTCGTATAAAACGTTTAAATAAATATGTAAAATGTCACGAGAGACTACAAAAAAGCGAAAACATTATATTGTATATCCTCCCCTCATAGAAGGAAAGTCACACGTTACCTTTAATAATATTAAATCTCTGGTAATTGTATATTAAATATATAAGAAATTATTTACACACATATTAAAACCCACAATTTAAATATGATACAAAATGCAAGTGAAGTGCATTTTAAATAAAAATAGAGCGAATGACAGCAATATTTTTATTTGCAAAACCCCGCAACGGCTTCAGGTTCTAGGTCAGAGAAATAATTGCAACGTTGAACACTACTTAAAGTTTCAGTTCAAGTTGAAAGAGGAACAGATGTACTCGTTTCATAATTCAGTGAAAATGGGACAATTGCAGATGCAAAGAGCACTAGAGGCAGGCAAGCATTAATCAGTTCACTGATATAACCTGCTTTCCCGCCTCGTTGACCCAAAAACCCAGCTTCATCTGGCTCGCTACAATTTTCATTATTTTAATTGCAATAGCGAATACGCCGAAAAAATGTTCACAAAGACAAAGCGGCAACACGCATTTCGGTTACCGAAATGTTTTTGATATATGCCCTGTATGTTATATTTTGCCATTCATTTTTGTAGTGCGTTTTATTTTCGTTGTGAACAAATATTAACGAAGATAACTGATTTAATGGTTTTTGTTCATTTAATGTACATTTTGTGAATAATTGCGTTTTCGATGAGATTAACAATTTCATTACCTAATGACGTTTTCGTGAAAATTTCACAGGATGCAAATTTGCAAAAATAAAGTTATTGTTATATATGAAGAAAAGTATATATTTATGTATTCAATTATTTTTAGTTCTGGTGTTTTTGTGAGTATAATACTGTTTGTAACACACATTTTTCGAGAGATTCGCTATTATTATAATATGAACATTGAACAGAGTATAGTTTGCCTAGAAGTTTGATGTGTAAGTAATTTACGTTCATACTTTAGTTTGAAACGTATTAATACCTTTGTGATATCATAATATCGCGAAGCTCAACAACAATTATACAAAGTACAGACAGAATAAATAAAATGCTCTTAGCAAATGAGAAATTATTTTTAAAGCTATCCAAGAGGCAGGTTGCGTCGGAAACCGCTAATTGCTTCTAAAAGTTTATTTCAAGTATGCGTTTGAAGTTTAAATTTCGTTTTTATGAGTGGAAAAGAATTTGCGGTCAAATTGTTACATGTAACTGAAAATGTTTCTTTGTAAAATATTTCACAGAGGTTTTTGGGTTATATTAAATAATTTTCTTTGGAATTATTCATGAATTAACATGGAAACATGTTTAAATTTACCCATGAATTAATGGAATTTTAAAACTCCTGTAATGCTTTAATTGCAAAACATTTCATTTAAATCAGTAACATGGTTCATGTTTTTTGTTAACAAGTTGCCGATTTAAAATACAAAAACGTGTCATTGTCCAAAAATAACGTGTTTCTCTTTTTATTTTTTGGAAGAGAGGCGGAGAAACCTAGAATGATTGACGACATTTAGTAATATTACATCCATGGTATTAGGATCTCAATATCCTTAGAAAACGATTATTTAAAGAGCCCTAATCTGTTTCAGTTTAACAAAAGTTTTATACAAATACTACTACTACTATATAATTCTCGATAGCAAAGGTACAAATTCACACCGTGATCTGAACTCAATTCGGATTAAACCCTGGTCCCTTAGTGCTCAATATGTGTGTCGAGTACTTACCGCACTTTGCAACCCTCGGGGATACGCCTTGATGGTCTTCATTTTAGGATATTGTTCAGCTTACTTGCTCAGTTATAAAGACGAAGTTTTCTTCTTGATCGTGAAAGTACAGGGAGTATTTAGAGGTATGCGTTTTGAGCGTATGATTAAAATTAAAATTTTGGTTTGGTTTTTGATAGCAGTTGTTTAATAAGCTAGCGCTTTGTTTATTTTTTTTTTCTTTCGTCGATGAGATTTTATTGTAAAGCAAAGGTTATTCAAGCCTTTGATTGAATTAAAATATCTGAGAAATAACTTCAACAATTATACCTATTGTAATAAATTGTAATTGTAATTATTGTATGTATGTATGTTTAATAATAATAATAAATAAATAATAAATAAATAATAAATAAATAATAAATAAATAATAAATAAATAATAAATAAATAATAAATAAATAAACAATGTAATTTTAAATATTTGATTTAGTTATTTCATGATATTGTTACATATTATCGTTAATTAAAAAAACCTCTTACTTTTTATTGAACGATATTTTCAAAGAAATAACGATATTAAACATCCTATCCTCGCGTAGACTCAATTTCCCCACGTCAAATATTATGTTCGCCCTGTGATCTGTTAGTTTTGTTACATCTTTGTTTTTCAAGCTGAAATATATTGGAAAAGTTAGCACAGGTGGCGTCACTGCATTTGTATTGAGTAAAACTTGAGAATCACTAAAGTTAAATTGGAGATCACTATCTATAGCGTTCGTATTTGCCTTTCAACTGTTTATTCACTTGGTTTTTATCGGTTTTGTCTGCTAAATTTATTGGATACAATGTTACTGAAATAAAAGTACTTTCAATTCGCTGTGTTAGTGATAAAGTGACTGCATCATATGTGCTTTGTTTAATAATATGATTTTCCAATATAAGTAATGTGATAGTCACATCAGGACATCGTCGCTAGAGCAAGAACGAATTTAAGGCAATTTATATTATTAATGTTATAAGAAAAGCATAAAGCGTGTAAAACATTATTGACAAAGGTTCAATTTAAAGGAGGTAAGTAGGAAGTCCTCGGTTACAACCCCAGCAAGAATTGACTAAATCTTAATTTAGATTGGTTCTAGGAACGTTAAAACATGAACATTAAAAGAGAAAAGTGATTAATTTACGAATTTAAATTAATATAAGTTAAAATACCAGCGTTTAATTAGCAAACTCGCTTAAGCTGAGTTGAAGCAAAACATAATACATGAGTACAAATACTTTAGCAACATGTAAACTTTCAGTGTACTAATATCGAAACTTCAAGTATTAAACAATTATTACACCGTTGTGTTGGTACATTCTTTGTACTTAACTAAGCTCTAATTACAGTATGAAAACCATATCCAAATAAGAAGACTATTAAATATGTTATGAAACGAATAAAGTGTTTTTATTAAAAAAACTTGCCTATTGCGTATCTACATTATTCTTTATATTAAGATTAGAGTACGAAACAAACAGTTCGTGATATAACAATAGGAACATCACAAACATTACCTCAACTAGACTCAAATGATATCTGACAACGACAAAAAACATGATCAACCGAGTGACGGGGAAAAGGGAACCGAAATGCAATAAAAAATGGCACTTGAAGAGTCTCCCCTGAGCATGGAAAGAAATTAATTTGTAGTCTCCATCAAGATGTCATCGTCTTCCGGACAGGGGATAATTAACAATTAGTTAATGGAAAGGGGATGTTGAGACTCTTTGGGCACAAGCTTGGTCTTTAGAAGCGATTTAGTCACTTTTAGGACATCATTTTTAAAGTTAGTTTGTATTAACACCAATTTATTTGGTGTTGTTTTTAAAATGTAACTACATACGTTAACTAACTTTAAGTCTACATATTGTATTGACGGTTAAATTTTTATTTTTAACTTTGATGGAAGGCTGTATAAGGTGCTCTGTGGCCATATATAGCGATTAATGCACCCATATCATTCGATATTAAAACGAATAAACCTCTGGTGTTAATTCTTTAAAAATTATAAGACGTTTTTAAATAACCTTTTTTTGCACAAGGATTCAATAAAAACACAGTCTATTGTAACGCTTTGACAATAAACGGAAACATGGCGCGTGTTCTTATATCTTCAAAGTACGTTACAATGGCCGCTATTTGTCCTGCACTTGAGACTGCCTCGTGGATCTTGTTCAACTGTACGTACCTTGCCTTGATATTAATATAGTTTTAACACAGTTAAATGTATTTATAGAGTCTGGTGCTACTCCTTTACCTTCCCTTTATTTGGCGTATGCTTAGTACATTGAAAGAGAAAATGTCTAAACGAGTTAATGATCCTTTGCCAAATATTTCTAAAAAGCTACTAAGTCATCTATTTGAAAGGATTAAAAGAAATTAATACCACTAATAAAATAGAAGATGACAGTTTGTACCATGAAAATTAATTTTTCCATGCGTATAAAGCTGCAGGTAACATCTATATTAACCTGGGAAACGTTATAAAAATGTAAAAGTCACTATGAATTCTTTCTACGAAAAGGAGATTTTTTCCTTAAGGTTGTAATAATACACCGATTCCGTATAATATTATGATCTGAATGTTATTGTACTGAGGAAAAAGATATGGATATGTATCACATTCAGTACGTTATATGAAAAACACGTGTAAGCATAAAGTAGAAGTTGAGATACTATACAACATACAGATAGAAATTTCCTACTTAAAGTCAGAATGCTACGAATTAAAAAATATATAGTTATACATAGTATAAAAACTAATGAGAGCAGAGTAAATACAGGCATGAATTTATGTCATATATTTGAATAAGTATTATTTGTTCTGCACTCTAACCCTCCTGTATGAGTACTACCTACTATAGTACTAACAGGCGCTGTTTATTTTCCTCACAATATCTTAATAGAGTACCTACGTTTGTACTTGTATACCTGTACTTATTGTATATTTTTGTTTGTGTGTTATGTGTTTAACTATGATAGCGATGTGAAGAATATCTTTAATTATAAAAGAATTGCAGATCCAAAATCTCGCCTAAAGGTCCTCCAATGCATTTACATATTTTATGGTTTAAACAGATATGAAAGTTTTACTCATTGAAATAATTATTTATTTTTAAAAACTTTGTATTATTGTGCTTATCTTTAATTTAAAAATAATTAAGATTTCGATTTGAATTCATTTCAAAGTTGTTTGCAGTTACAGCTGCCTGCTAAAATACCTGCAGCAAAAATGTTGAAAGTATGTTTGTATTATATAAGGGATTGAACTGTGTTCCTGTTTGAAAAATGACACGTACTATTTTTTTCTTACACTCCCTTACTATCAAACATTTCCAAGTCACATGTCACGATATTTATGGTCGACAATACAAAATATTCTCTTTAAAAATTCCAGCGCATTCCACTTTGACGTCAGAAGGACGACTGCGATACAAAGTCACATTTTCTTTAAAAGCATCCACCCATTCACAGTACAACAACGTGTACATGCAAATTTATCGGGCCTTTGAAAAACTTGCTCAATTCCCATTCATGAACCGACCTTTTTCAGCGAATGGATTTGAAACTTAATTTGTATGCAAAAGTTTAGAAAATATTGTCATATTTTTTACAGGAACAACTTCATATCTGCCGCTATTAAGTGTATTCTTCTTTTTCATACAAAAGTTCGATATAACGCTTTAATTTCCCTTAATAACTATTTCTAAATATCCTGTTAGTGTGGATTCTGTAATAGTGTCTTACATATTTAATCAGATTTTACTTTACTTTTCGATATTATAATATAATCGTGTCGTTTTCTGGGAATACGTACATAAGGTAAATTATTTTATTATATATTAGCTTGATTTAGATATAATAATAGGCTGTTATATTATCCAATCGTAACGAAGCCATATCAGAACATAATTACTTGTTAGAAGCATGTAATACTGAGAATCTCGGTTAATTAGTAATAATAGAAGGATACGAAATTTTAATTACATATCAGAAGCTATATAATTATGTATTTTAATATTAATTCCGTAAATAGCTTCAGTTTAGGAATCACTGCTGTTTGTTTTAAATGCTGACGATTTTCTACTGTTATATGCATAAAAGTGGTCATAAATCTTCTTCAACTTTTAAAATTGCAAAACCTTTAAAATGAAAAGCATGTCAATTTAACTAAACAAACGCGGGCTTTTGAAATACACCCTGCTCAGTGCTAGAATAAATGCAATAAGTCGAAATAAACTTTGTGCATTCCGCGAGTCTCCGTGCCACTGGGGATAAATAACTGAAACGTGTGGGGAATTTTTATTCTGTGCTACTAGCATTTATTGATTTTATTAAAAGCTTAAGGCTAGGTTGTATAACGACGATCTATTCTTTTAATGAACAAAATATAAATTGTGTCGCCAAGAGAGGACATGGCACTGTCGATGAAATATGAAGTCGAATGACTTGCTTGAAAGTTCGAATTACAGAAGATTTTACTACAGTTCAGTAGGTACATCAACATTTACATTGGATTTTATTTAACTGCTGATTTAGTCAATGACTTTTGCGCTCAGACTTTTAACGAATTTTACCTGACTTATATCCATAGTTCTAATATTTCAAAGTATTTCATCTAGGTACATAGAATGATAATGTTTCCTAAGCCAATAAATAAATTCCTGTATAAACATTCTCAAAAGCTTTTGTAGAATAAGTAAGAATGTCAAACGAAAATCAATAGGTCCTGCTAAACTTTGATGTCTCGAAAGAAGAGCGACAAAACAACAGCAAACCTCTGAAAAATAGAGACGGATAGCAATTCAATCACAATAAAACCGAACCAATCTAAACCTTAGACGAATTTACTACTTTCGTTCTTATGAAGCCTTTTCGATTTAGCTAGATTTCTCAAAGGTGCTTCTTTTGCCAATTTCTTATATTGTCCCTGAAATGATATACAGGGTGTCCAATTTTGCGATACAAGACTAAATGCTGGAAATAAATTTGTAGTGTTTTTTTTTTGTTTTGTAAGTAGGTACTGCTTAAAATGTTATTAAAAACTAAAATATATAATTAGTTCAACGTAAGGTTCAACGTATAAAAATCTAAATAAGTAATAACAATTAGACACTATTATTAAGATTTATATGGTTCAACGTCATCATGGTTTGAGTTTACTTTGTAAAATATGATTCGATTTTAATTTGTTAAAAAACAGTATTTTCTATTTATAGATCACTTATATACCGAAATAGCTTAATGATTATCATTACTCATCACATAATTGGGCGGACACAGAAAAGTAAAATAAAAGAGATTCACGCATAGCGTAAAAAAATATGGATACAAATGCTGCCACGGACTAAGAAATGCCCCTATAAATAAATTAGACACAGATTTAAGCGGTCTATTTTTCACAGTTAATTCAAAATGGCCGCCGTCACATAAAGTGGCGGAATGAAATGCCATGTCACATAAGTGCAGCTTTTTGTATTAAATTTCTATTTCAAATTCGCAATAGGAATATTGAGATATGTCGATTCTGGGAATATATTATTATGAGTTCAAATGCCAATTTTAATAGTTGCGACTCCGTCCGCGCGGATGTCGGTCTTCGCGTGGATGGTTTATTTCTCCATTTTGAGTACCTCTGTCAATAACATCTTATAAATATCTATTAGACCCAATTCCCAAATACGGCTAGGCCTATAATAATACGCAACGTGTGTTCGCGGTTCTACGGAACAACGTCTATGGATAAAACTGAAAAATTAAGATTAATTTTTTTCTACGTATTTTTCCAGGATAAAAATTATCCTATTTTACGCCCAGGATAATAAGGTATAATTATACCAAGTTTCATCGAAATCGAACCGGTAGTTTTCACGTGATGTCTTCACATACAGACAGACAGACAGACAGACAAAAATTTTTTTAATCACATATTTGGGTTTGGTATCGATCCAGTAACACCCCCTGCTATTTATTTTTTCAATATTTTCAATGTACAGAATTGACCCTCCTACAGATTTATTATATTACTAGCTTCCGCCCGCGACTCCGTCCGCGCGGATGTCGGTCTTCGCGTGGATGGTTTATTTCTCCATTTTGAGTAACTCTAACAATGACATCTTCTAAATATCTATTGGACCCAAATACGGCTAGGTCTATAATAATACGCCACGTGTGTTCGCGGTTCTACAGAACAACGTCTATGGATAAAACTGAAAAAAATTAAGATTAATTTTTTTCTAAGTATTTTTCCAGGATAAAAAGTATCCTATTTTACGCTCAGGATAATAAGGTATAATTATACCAAGTTTCATCGAAATCGAACCGTTAGTTTTCACGTGATGCCTTCACATACAGACAGACAGACAGACAGACAGACAGACAGACAGACAAAAATTTTTTTAATCACATATTTGGGTTTGGTATCGATCCAGTAACACCCTATGCTATTTATTTTTTTAATATTTTCAATGTACAGAATTGACCCTTCTACAGATTTATTATATGTATAGATTAACAGCCTACTTATTGCAAATTCGCTTCAGCGGTATTCCGGAAAAGGCGTTATTTAAAAGGAGACTCTTTTTCAGGCCTTTATCTTCGGAGTATCAACAGAAGGTCACTGTGGCGATATATATCCAAATATACCGCTCGTGCTCTCAGCTGAATGAGCTTTTACGCGAATGTGGGAATTAGGTACACGTGAAAACACTTCCACATATTATTAACATTGTTAACCATTTGGTAAATAATGAAGGTGCTAAATAAACAAAAAGATAATTTAATTTTAAGGCTTATAATTATTTTAGGGAATACTTCAGCGTAAACCTTGACCTTCGCAATTGTGGTCATAGATAACATATTGTACATAGCTCGTGGTCGGGGCTTTTAACATTTCTTTTCCAAAATGAAGTTCTAAGTTACCCCATTAGCCTAAGCAATCTACCCATTTAAAGATTTAAAATATTTTCCGTTAATTTTTGTGTCTTTCCTACCCTTACTTTGTAGAGACATAAATACCGTAACAAAATTCCGTATAGGTAATAGACGTATTATGTAACTGATGACATCAGTAAAATCATGCATTTTTGTATATATACTTAAAATATTTCCATAAGATTATAAGTAATTAATGATGTTTATATCATTCGCATGTGTTAAAGATAATATTTAACAAAGGTCCATTGTATGAAGTTTGTTAAAGTAATCAGTGTTGCTGGAGTAATGACCTCTTATGCAAAATAAATTCACCAACTATATGTATGCAAAATTAACATCCAATTTACGATTAACAGTAATTGGTTAAATGAAACAATCCGTTAATGTTTTATCTTATTATTGTCAACCATGATATTAATTTTTACCTTTGTATAAACATGGTATAAACGTACTAAAAATGTTTATAAAGACTACACATGTACAATTGAAAGGATAAAAAACATGTACAACAAATAAGATAAAGGGGACAAAGTCTTACAGGAAAAGTGGGCACCCAATGATAGATTAAAAAAAGTTATGTATTAGCTATATAAAATTCTTGCCAAATATTCATATAAATGGTCCTCTTCTCTATTGCATTCTTCTGTCTATTGCAGCTGATCTTCGAAAGATGTAAAAAAAACAAAGAGATTACATTCTAAAGAGATTTTCACAGTCAATTAGTTGATGTCATATTCTTATAATTAACCTTAGATTTTGGGAGCGATATCATTCACCGCAGACAGAGTCGTGGGTGTGGACTAAACTAAAACAACATTAAGCGTCAACACTTCGAGAACTCGAACTATTTAAGCTTTGCATCTAAATAGCAGTTAGCAAAGAGCAATCATCGAGATTTAGTTTCCTAGAAAATCTTATTCGCTTAACGGATATATTGGTTTGTATTTCAATTAGAAATAGCTAAAGGAAACAGAGTTAAGTATGCAGATGATCTTCTTTTTGAATTATTCATAATATGGAATACCTACCTAGTCTTTATTTTGGTTAGATTATAATTTTCTTAGAAGTTTCATGGAACGTGTGTGACACGTCAAAGATACTTAACATAGTTAGAATATACCAACTTATTGAGCTATTCCATTCGTTTAAAATATCAATAATTGCACTAATTTCTATTTTGATCTTCCATTGATATTCATCGCTTATAAAAAATGTATACAAACAAAACTAAGCCCTTACAAGCCTTCAATTTAGAAACAATTGACAAACACAAGGGATTAAAAATTGACATTTGTTCTGGTGACCACACTAGCCATTAATCTCGCGACCGTCCTGGGACTGACTGTAAAGGCTGTAAATCTTGTACACCCGCGTCCTGCTTGTTATCTATTCGCATATAAATACCTTTTAGTTAGAGAGCTCGGGGCCAATTTGGCGAAATGTCTCTTTAAGCTCGAAATTAAGGATTGAAGGCAATTATTTTATGCTTTAGTCTGCGAAACATCGATTTATCTAATGATGCGATGGCGACAGTTTAATTAGTATTGATGTTTATTTAATTTAATTAGACACATTTTACAATTTATGTAAAAATTAACGAATTAAATATCGTAAGCTCAGTCACAGGTGCTTGTATTTTTTTAACTGGATTTTCAAATAAACTTTTAATCGTACAAATGTGGACTAATTTACAATTTTCAGTCAGTTATTCATTATCAACAACTAAACAATTTTAACTTTCATACTCTACAATATGATTCGTTTTCCGCGCGAATAAAATAACAAATGTCACAGTAGGTAATTGTACAGAGCTATGACAAATGTTGCAAAAAGGTCATCAACCTGCGGCATGCTCTTGTGTATATAGGTCAGCTGAGGCGTCAAATATCAATAGTCACTGAGACGAGAAATTACTCCCGAATTGTCAGTGTTATTTGTTTTGTATGAGGTAAAAGGTACAGGAATATTCAATCGGGAAATTAGTTTTTAAAACTGTTTTAATTCAGATATATATGTATTGAGTAGATATTATTTAATCTTGTTATGAGTAATCTTAATAAAACCATTAACTTTAAGCGATTTATAATATGTAATTGCTTTCCCTTAAACAATATTTATAGTGATGAAACTTTATACTGCTTTACAATTTTACAGGATTGTTTTGAACACTTACGAAATTAGAAATGAACATCATAAATTAAACATTTTTTTTTGCAAAGACAAAATAGCATTTCGCTAAAGTCTATCTACATTGAATACTCGCTCACCCCTCCGCTTTATCTAACATCAAAATGTGTACAAAGCCTGAAAACAAACCAATTTCTGATACAAAATCCAGGTTAGTAGCAAACAAGCTTGTCAGTTATCAAGGAATCCAAAATGTCTGCCGTACAATGCTGTTATATTTCCTGATAACATGATATCAAAAAGCAGTCCAGTTGTATAATCAAAAGCTGGGGATTTGCTCTTCTTGTTCATTAATAATTTAACTAGATATAAGTCTAGATTAACAAAGTAATTTAGTGCTCTATAAATTTAGAATAATATCTATCGCCTGGATAAATTATGTATGAAGTTAATAAATAATACTGGTCTGAACTATATAATCCCTGAAACTAATATTCAAATCATCATTTTGTGCTTTATTATTAAAGCGGATAGAAGTAAATACAAGTTGGTGTAATTGTTTTATTTTAATAAGTAGTGTGTGAATTATATAAATTAAGTAGCTTACCGCCCGCGGATTCGCCCGCTTTCTCTAAAACAATTTGAGATTTAAATTATCCTATCTCTCAAGTTGGATCGAACTGCACATGGTGTGCGAATTTTAGACAAACATTGTGACACGAGATTTATATATATTAAGATTATTTCAATTAATAGATAATGATTGATAATCCTATCTTAATAGTACTATCCTATCCTACTGATGTATGAATATGTATAGATGTGTTTGTTACTCTTTTACCAAAATACTACTGAACCAATTACAATGAAGCCTTGTGAGTGGGAGTCGAGCATGCTTCGGCACGAATTGGGCCACGCTCGCACCGGGGAAGGTACCACACCCTCACAGAATATCGGCGCCATAGTGACAGTTTACTGTCGCGTTCCGTACGGTGAGTGAGGGGTCCGGAGGCCCATATCCCTTCCCATCCCCTACCCATCCTCTCCTTCCCTATCCTCATTCCCTCCCATCCTCGCCCCTTCTACCTAACTCCATCCAAATCCCTTTGAGGACAGCAACACATCCACTTCCAAGTGGAGTGGATGCTTATGGGCGGCGTGTATCGCTTAACACCAGGCGACGCGTCTGCTCGTTTGCTGTCCTATAGCATAAAAAAAAGCCGCGGGCGTAAAGCTAATACCTATCATACAAAAAAATCTCCATACGAAGCAATCTACATCGGCCTATCTTTACAAAGGCTTCGTACTCGTATAACTATTAAGTGAATGTTGCCGTGTCTTTTGTCCGTAAATGAAACTTATGATGCGGTATCACGACACTGTAACATAGGCCAGTTTATATGTAACAACAGTTTTCAAGTCTGCAATACGATTTATTCGCTAAGTTTTTTGCAACATAATTTAAGCCTTCGTACAATTTCTGTAATTTTACACAGTTTGAATATGTCTGTAGTACTCTGTGTGTTCATGTGTTTCTCTATACCATCAATCTACTAATATACATGGTAAGACCGATACTGATGCATCTTTTTTTCAAGTAACTAAATTTTGAATTACTGCTACGATGCTACGTTGATATAACAGTTCTTATATAAATTATTAAGAATTCACCTCGGAGATATTCAATTGAAAATAATATCAGGATTGCAGCTGATGTCGCAACCAATAATTTCGAAATTTGTCCCTATATTTAGATCCAGAACTGTGTTCCTTAACAGTAACTTCAGCGACTTATTACTTTAAATTCAATTACAATAAATAGAATTAGCTATAACTTATTTAAGAACACGCTATTAATTGAACTACACATTATAAAACTGCAGAAATTTACTCATAATGCACCCGCTATTGAAATACTGCGAAATAAAGAAAAAACGTGATAATATGTATCGATTGTTTGCAATAACAATGTCTGCATGTAGGGTGACGTGACATGAATAATTTTCATGTAAAATTCTCCAACGTTATGGGGACGTTATACGTGGCTGGTGAATAATTTAGTCGTCGGTTCTGTCTTGAAAGTATCGGCGTATTTAATATTGCATCAGGCGGTATGAAGTGACTTAGGTTTCGTAATTGAACGAAAATTGTATGCAATATAGAATTCTAGATTTAACAAATGTTCATATGAGGCTTCTAAAATGTGTAGACATAGATTGAAAACTACGGTAGAGTTTCCCCATGGCTTATGGATTTAGATTCAACACTAATCGTTACCTGATATTTCAGAGACAACATTATGTGTACGTACCTAATGAATATGGTAGTTGTTTTCTTCATTTGAGCTCCCATCTCCACACACAATTATAATTTTTAGAGAAACTGAAACAATTAGACTTACGTTTCTTAATGATTGCCCAACCTTTTGATACAGCCACAAATTAACAGTGGCAGATATAATATTTCTATCTGAATTTAATATTATTCCATCCCAGTAAACGATACAAGAAATTGAATCTCAATTCATATCAACCTAGTCGTAGGTGTAAGTAAATTGAACGAAGCGATACGTTGGCTTCCAATCGATTTCAGTTTAGTCGTAATGTATAATATTTGTAAATTCCGTCGATCATACATTATAATACGATCTTTATTTTGTGACAAACTAGATGTTGTACATGTTTTTCTTTACACTCTCTATATTTTACAAAGGTTCAGGCTCATTTGTGTTGGAAATATGAAATTCTTTTCTTGTATCAGCTATTAAAATAAATCTCACATCAATGAATGAACCCAGTAAAACAAATAACACATAGTCATAACTTCGTAGGTCGGTGTTTTGATCGAATTACTTGTTTTTCTTCGACATTGATCTGTTTAGCTCAAACAATCCCTGGAAATGATGGCGTATTGACATTTTGCCGGGAAACGTTAATTAAATGAACCTTCAGTTTACTTTACTTCTGTTTGTTTAGGAAATAGTTGACATTTTCTTTACAAGTACATTTAATATAATGAAAGGATATACAATTTAATCCAATCCGTAATCTCAGTTTACTCAAACAGAGGTTTTAGTTACAATGTCTAGTTTCTATTACACGAAAATAAAGCATACTTTTTAATTTGTTTATATTGGACTTGAGTCCGGCTACAAAGTCAATCAATTTCTTAACTACTTTAAATAAATATTATCCCTGAGTGCAACTCTGCAAATTGCAATCTGTTAATGCTTTGTCAAGTCATAACATATGCATGTGGTATATGATGAATGATAATATCCCAATTCCCATTTGAACGCGGTCATTTATTATAAGATTGTTTTGTCGGTATAATATTATGACTATTTTCAATAAGTTCAAAATTTTAATATGATATTAAAATTGTCAGTTATAATTATTATTGTAGTTAGGATTTTATAACTACGTCCCATAGTTACATAATGTTGTTACACTAGATTAAGCAAATCTTTTCCTATGAATCGCTTAATTTATCCATCACATCGTATTAATTTGTTTTAATAGGATTTGTCGCTTAGTTCAGAGTTTACAGTTGATTGGAGGCGTGCTATAAAACTTATAATAATTGTTTTATTCGTTCCAATGCTATAATGAAAAATTATTTTAGCATTTTAAATATTAAAAGTTTTTATTCATCTTCATTTCGTGATAAACATTATAAAATAAGTTCGGGATCAAATGCCTTACCAATAGTGTCATCTTATTTCATACTTTTGCTCTAATTTTTTGTATTAAAGTTAATTTTCTAGATACTTATTTGTTGTTTCTTCTCGATAATTTTTAATATAATAAACACATGTGGTCCAAAATTACATTTAATAGGTTTAAGCACAGTTTAAGTTTCATCATCCGTCATAAAAGGAGTTATTAAAAATCTCAACCATATATTTCAGTGGAATAGTCTACATGTAGCGACACCTCGCTCTGAATCGCGCAAGCGAAATGTTTCGCTACAGAGCTATAAATACAACTTTCCGACATCATCCATTGGGGCCTTCACGGCCGGCCAGTCGAGTAGACTGGTCGAGGATCCTCCCTTTTTCGATGGAGGAATTCCACCTTCCTTCCTCCACATACATGCTAAATTGTTCAATATGTTTCCACAAAGCAAGTATCATTTCTTACTATTCTCCATACAGTATTCACACATAGAGCGATATATTGAAAATCAATACGTCATACAAAACGAACTGTTAACTGTAAAGTAATGCAGTGGTGCGGTTTCTATAGCAGCTATGAGACTCATTTGTTCACAACTGTAGTATATTTATTGTCACTGTATGCATAGCAGATTTCCCAAGGGTTGTGTGGACGTTGTTTAATGCAAAAGATGAACATTGTTCGAAATCCTTGATACAAAATTTATTTTAAATCATTTTTCATACCGCTGATTTTATATATTTCTGTGACATTTGTTATCGCGCTACTCACGCGCTACTATATCCATTTGTCAAAAATTATTTTATTTGCAATATATATCACGTATGATATAAAAATTTACTAGTAACAAAGTGAGCATCGAGTTTATGAACACCATAAACTATATTCAAAATGTTTGGTTGTTTATTAAAATATCCATTTAATTTATATTTAAAAATAGTACTCCTCCGTCCTATTATGTAAAGTCCTGTTTCAGTATTTAATAATTATTCATCAATTAGCAAATTAAATGATTAATGTACAAACTGTTTCAAAGTCGGTCACGGTATTTGACAATTGTAATAGGCACCATTTTGATTCAAATATTATGTTTCTCTCTCCTTAAAGCGTTTACAAAGGTAAACAAAACAATAATATTATACCAATATACATTTTGGATCTCATATAATTCTCAAGCTCAAGACTTCAAGTGGTTTGGGGCGTACGTAGATCTTTTGTTTTCCTCGCTTTATGGCTAATATTTCGTCTCTATTCAAACTTGAAGCATTTTATCTTGTCTCAATGGATTTCGTCTACTTTATATTATACCTAATTCAAAGTTACTTTACAACTTGGCATTTTTAGATGGATGGTGTGGAGATTATTTTTAAATCCTTTAGTTAAATGCTGATTGGGTACATTATACAAAAAATAACCAAAGCTGAAATTATCTTTAAAATGATAACGATTAAAAAGTATAATATCCACTCCATTATGCCTGTAGCATGTTTCATGTGACAGCATGAAATTAAAAAAATTGAAAATAACAAATTCTGGTAAAACTCTTGGAGAGCTGATGATCTAAAATAAATAATATTGTAGAAAATGTCTATTCTAATGGTTAAAAATAGCAACATATAAATAGAAGAAACTATAAGTAAATAAGGAAATGATTATAATAGAAATATCCGTACTGCAGATAATTGCTTTGATAAAAGGCATGTGTCAAAGGCAATATTTGAAACGGAATGTGTAAAGTTCTTTATTTCTAATCCAGACTCCTCTTTATTTGTCCCACATACTGAAATAAAAGAAATAAAAATGAAACATAGAAACTCTTTTACACCTGAGTGGAAAAACGATAAAATACCTGAAAACAGTATACCTACGTCTGTATGCAGGTATTAAAAAAAATAACCAAGTATGGCAAGCTCCTTTTTAAAATAAACTAATCACTTTTAAATGTATAGATATTAAATGCCTTTGTAAATTGATTCCAATTTCAATACATTAAAAAGGACGTCAAATAATGTAACAAGTAAATAAACCACTTCGATCGTCACCTTCATCAAAATATGACAATTATTCCATAAAAAACGAACGAAGCAAAATATAAATCGACTTATAAATATTTAAAATGTGATTATTATGTATTAGCTTTTTTATGATTTTATAAGAATTCGCAATTACCATTTTTATAGTCTAGATTGTGATGAATAATAAAGTACATGTTTACTTTCACGTGAAATACTTAATCCCAATATATTTTTTTATATATTATGATAAATTTTATGACATATACATATTACTATTTTCAATCCTCTTTTCCGATTGTTTGTACAAATACTTACATTCATTTTCATTTCACGACATTATTTATATATCAAGTGACGAGGGGTTGCATCCCTCGTCAAAAAACCTCGTAATAGCTTTATTTTTTGTTATATGCTTTCAAAGATAAACAGGCAACATAATATTTTTCCCCGATATCCCATTTTCTTCAATAGTGTTTATTTAATCAATCACAATAACATGAACTATTATTTATTACGAACCAGCAATTGGCAATACTTGTAATATAGTTGAATAGTAATTATTTTCTAATACTTAGGAGTCTATTGTGATAAAAAGACACAAATAACATTTTTAAACATAGTTTAAAATAAATTTTATAACATCACGTCACATTTTTAAATTATTTATGTAGATTACAGCTATATTTCCTTTATAATATTGTTTCATTACAATATTATTAAGTCGGCCCATGCAACTCTTTCTCAAAAGGAATATTTTTCCCATTCTTGCTACGTTTTTCATTGATGCTACGCTCCTATTAGTCGTTGCGTGATCTCAATGAATGAACTATTCAATAAATACAACTCAATTTATAGAATTCCCGAGACGAATGCATCCAAACTCACCAACAAACCCTCTAGCTTTATAATATAAGCAATTTAACCTTCAATATTTATTATGGAAAGTTATGAACTCAGTTCTTATAATTTCCAAGATTAGCGCAATCAAGCAAAGTTCTTCAGCGTTTTAAAATATTTTTAATTTTAGCCCTCAATATTCACTAGTTCAAGTTTTATCAAATAAAAACACACACTTAAACATTATTAATTTAGCTCATTTATTAAAATAAACCTCGTAGAACATAGGAATAAAAACTATCAAAATATATCGACATATCTTCATATTGTGTGTAGAATTGTACCTATTGTTACGAAATGCATGCATATGTATAGGTGTTATTGAATACACTGTCTGCGTTCTAGTGATTGCATCATAACTGAATATCGGCACTTGATAACTAGGTGTGGATGAAGAGCTACAAATGTGATTTCGATTGTGTTTCACGTCTTTGTTTTGCTTCTTTTTGTATAGGCGTGATTCGATCAAACAATGGGGTGGTTTTTTCATTGTTGAGAAGGAGTTTTCAAATACTAAAAACAAATAAAAATTATTTGACATATTTTATTTTATTCTTCTAGTTCTAGCCTATAAGAAATAGAGATGTCAAACATGATGGTCTTAACACATTTATTTTTGTTTTCGTTACATTCCTTCAAAGGCATTTTTTTCATTTCAAAAGCTTAAAATAAATCAAATGTTTTCTTTTATTTCCTATCATTGTTATGTATTTGTTTATATTAAATTTCAAATAACCAGCTCTTGCACTGAACAAAATGAAGATCATATCAAACTACTGACAAAGGTATCTTGATTAACTGTTAGATAGTAATTAAACAGTCTCTATGCATCTACAATTGGGAAGTATCTACACTGACAGTATAAACAATTGTATGTTTTTAAACAAATTTCCTTTCAGCGTTGTCTTTAATTTAAATATCTATATAATCTTTAATTTAATTTAGCTTATTGTATATTTTATTTTTTGTTTATTAATATTTGTCTTAACTAGGTCTAAAATAACATGATAATCTTGTTTTGACTTGCATATCATTCTGAAACGTATAACGTATTCGATTTACGTAAGAAACATTGTTAACAGTTTTTCATATAAACTGCTTTCCGTTTACCATGTACAATTATAATTTCTTGTATAAAAATCTCTACTGTTACTTATACGCGAGATAAAATAATGTACATTTTAGGCACGCATTTAAGATAACCCAAAGCCGTATGTAACAATAAATAAAGGGTGGATTACCGCCTCTCGAGAATGAAGGCTAACTACAACATAGTTTATTATCATAAAGTTTACGATTTACATTTAAAAATACAGCAGAAAATCCAATACAAAACTTCAGATTTTTCCTTATTTTTGAGTAAATTGTATTTATCTCTCAGCTCATTAAACTAAACTTTTTGTTTATCGACGACCAATCTTTCTAGCACAAAATATGCACATAATAATGCACTTCGGTGATTCGATAAAGCATTAATATAAAGAGCTCGCTTCGTGGGAACAATTTGCATGAAAAATTTCAACGTATTCACTCGGGACAATGGGTATAGATGATATATCGGCTATCTTTGTTCGCTGACCACGATGTGACGTTATAATTATGTATGCTAAACTATATAAAATATACATAAAATATCATTTATAAATTTATATACATAAAATACGTTTTATTAAAATTTTTGGTTTGAATTTAGAACCTTTGAAAGCCCTATTTTTAAAACTTAACGTAAATAAAGAGTCTTAGTTTTATAATTTACTAAATGCAACTAGCTAATGCAATGTTCGGCAATCCTTGTTCAATCATATGAATAACATATTATTTTCAGTAATTTAATATTTTAATAAAGTAGAAGTGCAACAGATCTTCTCTGATTTAGGTAAAATTGAATGTAACAATAATAAATAAAAACATCTGTTGTTCCCCACTACAGCCACAAAATATGAGAGCTTTATCGAAACCACCAACCTCGTAGTTATTAATAAGCTTTTGGAAGAAAATAATTTCATAATATACAGTAGTAATTAATACTTTTGTAAATTTCATTGGCAAAGGCATTCTATATCTAAGGGTATTATTAGGGTATTGGGTCTAAGGGTATTATTAGGTAGGTATTTTCTAACATGAAATTAAGCTTTTTATACATAAAAAAACAAGTCTGTAGTTCATCTTATGAAATTTATACATTATACATTATTATATATGAAACATAAGGTTTATCAAATAACATTCTATACTATACTATTTTAGTGACTTAAATTATATGAGAGATTTTTAACAACCAAAATGCGGTTAACGCGCTAAATAATGGGTGTAAACTATTTTCAAAACCAATTTAATAAATACTAGCTTATGGGGAGGCTTTTTGGCATTGCCATTATAACACGTACGACAATATCATTAACATGTGACCATTGCCATCACGTTTCAGTTTCAATCTGGTTTAATATACCCATAATTCAACTACATCCTGATTTATTTCAACAACAATTTAGAATTAATGCCTAATTTTATTTAAAACTAGCTTCGCCCGTGTTTTCAAATAAAAACCCGCATAGTTCTCGTTCCCGTGGGATTTCCTGGATAAAACCTAGCCTATATTACTCGTGGATAATGTAGCTTTCTAATGGTGAAAGAATTTTTAAAATCGGTCTAGTAGTTTATGAGCCTATTCATTATAATCAAACAAACAAATAAATAAAGTTTTCCTCTTTATAATTAGTGTAGAAGAACAATATACCTAGTCTTAATTATGTTGTCACATAAACATGGATAAACAATATATATATATATATATATATATATATATATATATATATATATATATATATAGATATCTCCATGGGCACTATGTTGATCAAACGTGCCATATAGTTAGTAATTATTTGATCCGTTTTCACTTGTTGATCCGGTTGGTATTTGTGGATCCATTGCCACACCACCGTCCGTATGTGGATCCGAACGGAGCCACAAGTGTCACCATCAGTAATAATAATAATTACGTGCTTTTTATACAAATCCACCTTTTTTGCGTTTTAGCTCTTGTTGATCCGATTCAAATGAGCCAATCAGAGCCCACCGAGCTCAGCCATTGGTCGCTTGCGGCCTTAGCCATTTGAAGGTTTAAAGACATTTGTTCCCGTTATAGAAACGTATGTTGCCGTTCGCCTTCCATAATTTGTTCGGATCTTCGGGAGGGCAAGATAGCTAGCTCGTCTATTAGGATAGTGGCGATTTGATGTTGAGATTATAATATTTGTATTTATGTTTTTATGTAGCGCTTTGCGGATGAACATAACTACACGTATTATAAAAGTATAATTGTTTTAAATTCATTATTTTAGTGTTGTCGTAGATTTTTTTTAGTTAAGAAAGGATGGTAAAATATAGTTTTAATGATTTTATTTTGTAAAATTTGAAGTGGCGCTAATTTATTTTTGTAAGCACTCCCCCATACTTCTATTAAATACATTAGGTGCGGCTTTACTAACGTGTTGTAGATGGTGTGGCGTAATTTATGAGGAATGCAAGAAGTAATATTACGCAGAGATCTAAGAAGTGCTGATAATTTATTTTTTAGGTGGTCGATGTGATGATTCCATTTTAGAGAGTTGTTGATTCGCAAACCTAGTAGATCGGGAGTCATTGACACAAAATTTCGAGTCATTTGTAACAGGATGGCGGTTCTACAGGGGTCTTAGTACGCAATGACAGAAAGAAAAATGATGGTGTCAACGCTGGTACGAAAATCGCCATGCATCGCCATACTTTTCAGACGATTCTAAATGGTCGCCATACCGCCGAAATGATTTTGTTTAATTGAATGAAATGTTGAAATGAATGTTTAATTGAATGAATTTTGTTTACTATTTGTTCATTTGAGCATACATATTTTTCAAATAATGTACTAATACGGCTCAACTCCGACCAAATATCCTTCATATCATCATTACATCTGCAATCTTGTTCTAGCGGTTGTTTCCGTTTTCTGTAAGTAATTTAAGTATCAGTTGGCGTAGAACTTGTAGAAAACGAACTTAGCTTCGATAGATCGGGATGCGATCCACCGGCAGTACCCACTGCACCACTGCTGGTTAAACGTGTTGGCGATCTGCGTACACTCATATTTACTCCGCAATGGATAATTTGTGCAAGAATATGAGTCGTCATTTGTTTTTGACCTAAAATCTAACATTTTAATTATTTTATCAGATTGATATCAGAATCAGGGCAAAGGCGAACGCTACACATAAATATTATGATAATTATCTTGATATTTACTGATGTATCTTGGGAGGGTTCACAGCACACCCTACACCATCAATACGTATCGCGTCAGTACTGAAACGTTCTTTGTATGAGTCAGACGTGATGACGGCAAGATAAATATTGCGATGTAGGTCCTGGGATCAGATCACAAGGAGTTCCAGTAATCCAGCGATATACAGGGTAAGTTTTCAATGACCGGCCAAATTTTCAGAAATGGTTTGGAATCGATAACATTTTAGAACTAATGAAAAAAAAACGTTTTTTTTTTAAATAACATTTCATTCCTGTCCAGCACTAAAAAGCGAACGTGTGGACATTACAAAAGCACAATTCAGTTCAACAACCTAGATAGGTAGAAGTTAGCACACACATAAATTTGGCAATGCGCGCACGCACACAAGTGCATTGATTCTGGGGGTGTTTACGATTTAGAAAATTTTTAAGACATTTTCAAATGAATGCTATTATTTTTATTTTATTTTATTCGACAATAATGTTTCAAATGTACCTTTGGTTTAATATCTAGATCTTAATTTTAAATTTTGGCTGGTCATCGAAAACTAACCCTGTATTGTGATCCGTCAATACACTACCCTACACGTCAATAAATATCGTAATCCGATAGTAAATATTGACGGATCACAATATGGATCTTACGTGTAGCGTAGTAGGTAGGTTGTTAGGCTGCATACTACTTGAGAATTATCACCGTCACTGTATGACGAAAGGTTCGTTCAAATATCTATCTTTTTAGGGTTTCGTATTTTTAGTTTCACAACGTTTTCTATAAGTTTCAATTGAATTACGGTCGACTTCTTCAACTTCCATAAAACTCAGGAGATTTTTTGCTAGCCCTAATTTCATATCCCCATGTCAATGTCATGCAAGTGCATATAAATGGAACAGATCAACATACGACTTATGATTTGGTATATAAAACGGAGTCAAGAAGTGTTTTAGCATTTCAAAATTTGAACCGTTACGAAGTCGAGTTCGTCTAGTCTAGGCGGATTTAGCAATGTATGGAACATTACCTATGTTTGTGTACGGAGCCAACAAATACTGTAGTGTTTACGAAAAATAAATCTTCGTTACTTAATATACAGTTTCGTTTTGTCGGATCAAATAAAGCTGTAATTTTGATAATATAAATGGATCTGATCAAAATACGACTTTGGATTTGGTATATAAAACGGAGCCAACAAGTGTTTATGGGTTTCTGAATTTCGGCCGTTACGGAGTCGATTCAGTTCAAGATCTTAGCAATAAAAATGTTGAGTATATCAATTTCTCCATGAATACGTTTGGCAACGTCGCCCAAAAATTTGCGCCGTTGCCACTCCGGGCAAGATCTATGCAACCGGAGTCGAGTAATATGGGGGAAAAGGTGGAGTCAGGAATGCACGGCAGTCGGTCTGGATCAACTTAATGCCCAAGTTGGTATTTATATATATATATATATATATATATAGATATCTCCATGGGCACTATGTTGATCAAACGTGCCATATAGTTAGTAATTATTTGATCCATTTTCACTTGTTGATCCGGTTGGTATTTGTGGATCCATTGCCACACCACCGTCCGTATGTGGATCCGAACGGAGCCACAAGTGTCACCATCAGTAATAATAATAATTACGTGCTTTTTATACAAATCCACCTTTTTTGCGTTTTAGCTCTTGTTGATCCGATTCAAATGAGCCAATCAGAGCCCACCGAGCTCAGCCATTGGTCGCTTGCGGCCTTAGCCATTTGAAGGTTTCAAGACATTTATTCCCGTTATAGAAACGTATGTTGCCGTTCGCCTTCCATAATTTGTTCGGATCTTCGGGAGGGCAAGATAGCTAGCTCGTCTATTAGGATAGTGGCGATTTGATGTTGAGATTATAATATTTGTATTTATGTATTATAAAAGTATAATTGTTTTAAATTCATTACTTTAGTGTCGTCGTAGATTTTATTTGTAGAAGTTAAAAAAGGATAGTTAAAGATAGTTTTAATGATTTTATTTTGTAAAATTTGGAGTGGCGCTAATTTATTTTTGTAAGCACTCCCCGATACTTCTATTAAATACATTAGGTTACTAACGTGTTTTAGATGGTGTGGCGTAATTTATGAGGAATGCAAGAAGTAATATCATGCAGAGATCTAGGAAGTGCTGATAATTTATTTTTTAGGTGGTCGACGTGATAATTCCATTTCAGAGAGCTGTCGATTCGCAAACCTAGGCATTTCTCGTGGGTTTTATGTTCTAATACAACACCGTTAATTTTAAGTGGAGCGTGTGGTGGAATAATTTTGTTATGAGCTTTGAATTTAGATATATTTATTTTTAGTAGATTGAATTTATTTATTTAATTTATTTAAATCATTTTGTGCTTGCGCTATCATGTCATGTATAGAGGGACCAAAATAAAACAGACAGGTGTCATCCGCATAAAGTGTTAGGTGACCATTTAGCTTTAAATCTTGGTAATTATTAATATAAATTAAAAAAAGCAATGGGCCTAGAATCGAACCTTGTGGTATGCCACATGTAATTGGTAAGGGAATGCTATCATGGTTATCTATTTTAACTATTCGTGATCGATTTTTTAAATATGATTTCAGCATAATATCTAGTGCTTTACCATTAATGTTAATGAATGCTAATTTATTTATTAAAAGTTCGTGAGAAACGGTATCAAAGGCCTTTTGTAGGTCAATGAACACTCCCAAAACTATATTGTTTGCGTCAATGTTCTGTTTTATTTTAATAGTTAGGTCCATAGTCGCTGACAGAGTGTTATTTTTTGGCTTAAATCCGTATTGACGCACTGAAATAAAATTAAATGAGTCTAAATATTTTTCTAATCTCGTGTGTAAAATCTTCTCCAATATTTTTGACAATACTGGCAAAACCGAAATTGGCCTATAGTTACCAGGTTCAAATTTTGAGCCACTCTTATAGATAGGAGTTACCTTCGCTATTTTTAACGAGTCCGGAAAACGTCTTTGACTTATGGCTTGGTTAAAACAGTCGCTTAATAATTAATATTATGTATGATTTAATTTTTAACCGACTTCAAAAAAAAGGAGGAGGTTATCAATTCGGCCGGTATGTTTTTTTTTATGTATGTACACCGATTACTCCGAGGTTTTTTTCGCGGCTCTTTCTGTCCCGTATTTCCTTGATTAAGTTTTAAATTATATGAAGTTTATTATGATTAAAGATTTAATTCCAGTGATTTTATTTTACTCTCACCCTAGTTTATCTGGGATTCTAATTGAGAAATAGTACTCTTCAATATGTTTTGTTCAGTAATTATCATACATGCTGATGACTTAATTTCATTGATTTGATTCGTATTTTGGCGAATTAAATTCAATGATTGTTCGTTGGACGATTTAATTTCGGTAATTTGTGTTTTTACCTCAGAAATGTTTTCATGAATTTTGTTTACTATTTGTTCATTTGAGCATACATATTTTTCAAGTAATGTACTAATACGGCTCAACTCCGACCGAATATCCTTCATATCATCACTAAATCTGCAATCTTGTTCTAGCGGTTGTTTCCGTTTTCCGTAAGTAATTTGAGTATCAGTTGGCGTAGAACTCGTAGAAAACGAACTTAGCTTCGATAGATCGGGATGCGATCCACCGGCAGTACCCACTGCACCACTGCTGGTTAAACGTGTTGGCGATCTGCGTACACTCATATTTACTCCGTAATGGATAATTTGTGCAGGAATATGAGTCGTCATTTGTTTGACCTAAATCTAACATTTTAATTATTTTATCAGATTGATATCAGAATCAGGGCATAGGCGAACGCTACAGGTCAAAAAATATTATAATAATTATCTTGATATTTACTGATGATTCAAGAGGTAGGTTGTTATTTGTAGGATTCATACTACTTGAGAATTATCACCGTCACTGTATGACGAAAGGTTCGTCCAAATATCTATCTTTTTAGGGTTCCGAATTTTTAGTTTCACAACGTTTTCTAGAAGTTTCAATTGAATTACGGTCGACTTCTTCAACTTCCATAAAACTCAGGAGATTTTTTGCTAGCCCTAATTTCATATCCCCATGTCAATGTCATGCAAGTGCATATAAATGGAACAGATCAACATACGATTTATGATTTGGTATATAAAAAGGAGTCAAGAAGTGTTTGAGCATTTCAAAATTTGAACCGTTACGGAGTCGAGTTCGTCTAGTCTAGGCGGATTTAGCAATGTATGGAACATTACCTAACTATAATATGTTTGTGTACGGAGCCAACAAATACTGTAGGGTTTACGAAAAATAATCTATGTTACTTAATATACAGTTTCGTTTTGTCGGATCAAATAAAGCTGTAATTTTGATAATATAAATGGATCTGATCAACATACGACTTTGGATTTGGTATATAAAACGGAGCCAACAAGTGTTTATGGGTTTCTGAATTTTGGCCGTTACGGAGTCGATTCAGTTCGAGATCTTAGCAATAAAAATGTTGAGTATATCATTTTCTCCATGAATACGTTTGGCAACGTCGCCCAAAACTTTGCGCCGTTGCCACTCCGGACAAGATCTATGCAACCGGAGTCGAGTAATATGGGGGAAAAGGTGGAGTCGGCAATGCACGGCAGTCGGGCTGGATCAACTTAGTGCCCAAGTTGGTATTTATATATATATATATATATATATACTAGCTTACCGCCCGCGGCTTCGCCCGCTTTCTCTAAAACGGTTTGAGATTTAAACTATCCTATCTATCAAGTTGGATTGAACTGCACATGGTGTGCGAATTTTATTATAATCGGTAAAGTGGTTTAGGAGTCCATTGAGGACAAACATTGTGACACGAGATTTATATATATTAAGATATATATATATATGAATGATGGCTTATATCAAAGAAAGTTGCCAATCAAGCCACTTAATACAAACCAACAGGACCTGAGAACTTGATTATAGTTCTATCGTTGTAAAATGAAAAGCTTTCAAAGAGTTTAAAGAAGAATATATATATTATGTACAATAAGTACTCTTCATTTTCAAGAATCTTCAAATTTCAACAAGTTCCAAGATTGGGAAAAAGTTTAGATAATTTCGTTATATCTTCAAAGTTTCATTTTAAGATCGTATATTTTATACTTGATATTCTTTTAAATTTTAATACCCTTCCAAAAGAGTTATAGCAAGCTGTAACTGACAGTTTAATGTGTAGCTCATTTAATGTTGTAAATGCATGTTCTTTTTGTCTGATATATTTTTATAGTTGCCATACATAATATAACATACTCGCTTTCCGCCCGCGGCTTCGCTCGCGAGGGCAAAGAAAATTCTCACGGGAATATGATGACCGCTGAAAATAGATCCTTAAAAATCACAGTTAGAAATATTCACTAAGGAAAACATGAATGAAAGACAAACAAAAAAAAAATAAACAACTAATTCTTAAGAGAAAATATGTGATGGTTGTACATAGTAGTATTTCAATTAGATCAACCGATAGGAGAAATCTACCTCGCTCTCACATTATTGAATTTATATCAAACCGAAAGCTAAAAATTATATATTTATTCACGTGGATATCTAATCATTTGCACTCTACATATTTTTATCAAAACGTAGCATTCTCTAGCGTAGAGCTACGCTAGACTACGTTTTTCTAATATCTCTCTCTACTTACCCAAAAAGCCCTATACTTTTTTCACGTGTGTACACTCTTACACGTGGTTATTAATAGGTACTATATGTTATTCAATTATATATAAAAATTCATGGTGAACATCATACTTCGACTTTATTTTGGGACTTTAAAGTTTCAATTTTCTTCTTTTAATCTCAAGATCTCTTCGACTCTCGAAATATAAGTATTATTGTGTGGAAAAAAAGTAAATGACATCGTAAAGATTGAACATTACACGGGCCATTTCATTTTCATTGTGGCTAGCTGTTTTATGTGCAATAAAAACGCGTGTCACGTACGACTTCTATTAATATGTATGAATTTCAGACATATTTTTGTTCGGCATTGAAAAACAAATTGAGTTCCTAAGGGCACTACGACAGTTAAGTCTTTTTAATTAATTAATTGCAGATCTTAATTATACCTACCCTTATATTAACGACCATTCATCGTATGATATTAAAATGTTAAAAGACGGACATCGGTCGTTTAAATACTATTATGGTATTTTTACTAAAGCAAAAAATACTTCATGTCCGAAAAACTTACCGTACGTATAGATAATAAATACAACAAATTAAATTGTATGCAGAAAAACAATGCAAAAAATATAGCATTCCATTCGCAACTTGATATTTAAACGAGTTGAACAAAATATAATCTGATATATTTTGTTTCATCGTAGTTCGGTTTTTATATTATGAAATTCGTATTGAATTGGGCATGCGGTATGAATCAATCGATTTATGGCGCCCAGGGGAGTCATGTTCCTTGGTCAATTTATGGTTTATGTCAATGTTTACATAATCAACGGTTTATGTGAACGCTTAGGTACTGGTTTCTCAAGATAACAATGTCTTAAGCCTACTAAAGTAATTAAATTGGTATTAACTGCTACTTTATATCTATACTAATATTATAAAGCTGAAGAGTTTGCTTGTTTATTTGAAAAATTCTGAGATCCGATTTGAAAAATTTCTTTCGGTGTTAGATAGCCCACTCATCGAGGAAGGCCTACGCGGGTGAAACCACGGAGCGCAGCTAGTGCTAAAATAAAAGACATTCGTTGGTTTTTACGGTTCATATATATATAATATAATATAATGTTTTAAAAATCCATTTATATCCTTTTATAAACAAAATTAACATCCCGGAATGACACTATCTTGAAACCAATAATATGTGGATTGTAACGAGCTTGTTTGTTTGTTAATTCTGAGTAATTAACGTATAATACTCTCAAGTTTGTAATTCTGGTTACATTAAGTGACTATTGACATTTTAAACTGAGTCATTAACCGTTCAATATAATCTTTGTGGTTGGTTTGTATTTAAAATAATATGCGAGTTCAATGAAAATATGATTATAGATGTATAATGAACATTATCAGCTGCAGAGCTAGATCGTAAGAGCTACAACTAAGAACAACTTTTTCAATATATAGATGTATCTGCCAAACCGGCCTAAAGTACTATTCCATTTTAACGGCTTAATTTGAATATCAGCATCACCATGTTAAATTAATCTACACGTGAGACTTCAATGGCTAGTTCCACAATTCCTGGATTTGTTATGTTTAGTCTGTTAGTCAGTTCAATAGGCAATGCTAGGTTGGATGAATTTTACATAATACCCGCGAGGCGTGACCCGTCATTGCAAGCGGCACGACGGACCACAGTGGAGTTTAGTCGGTATAGTCTACTGTTTTCAGTGAAAATCTGACATAACCAGGCCCCTTTCCCGAAGGGTCTTGGGTAAATGCATTTTCCACTTAAAAAACAGGCATTTTTTGTACTTATATTACGTGTTTTTATATTCTGCTAGAAATTGGCATTTTCTGTCAATATTTTAGCTTGTGTTTTCATAATTTAACCATTACAATTACAATGCCTAATGTCTTTGCTTTCGTTTGCAGTAAAGGCAAACAAAAACTACTAAGCGGAAACTTCAGAGATAGGCAATAATAGATATTATCCAGTTGCAGAGAACAATTTCACAATTGGCTGGAAATATAAACAGATCAGTAGAAACAGAGCCGCATAAAATTTTATGCGTACGATTATCGACGATTCAGCAGCTAACAGGATAAAAACAACGCTCTATTCTGTTCTACTAGTTTTGTATTTTTGCGTGTTTATTAATTTAGCAATTGTAGTAGGTATTGAATGCGCTTTAATAAGAATGTTCTCGGAATAATTACGTGAAGTATTTGATGTGTGAAGTCGAATATTAACTGAAGAAAGCACGCACTTACGATAAATGTTGAAATAATATTTAACTGTAGGAATACTCCGTAATATAGTTATGTTACGAATCTGCCAAACTAATAAATAATTATCCTCTAACTCTATGTAAGAGTTAGTTACAAGAAAAAAGAAAAAAATCGAAATATTAGCGTTTTCATCATAATAAAAGTTAGTAGTACCCTTTTTATGATAAACAAAAAAAAATAATCGTCCTTTCGAAAGCTAATCCTATAAACAAAATGCACATGCTCTAATATTATTTCTCTGTATAACATGAAACACTTTTGATAAAAACTAAATAAATATTTTTGCTTTCGGTCTTTTTAATGTTGATGTGAGTTTATACTGACAACATTACTCCATACCTAGTCGTTAACGTGGGAATAAAAAAAAGGTATAGTTTAACAAACACTCGTCAAATTGGTCGTTTAGGAATGCCATAATTGAACGTCGTTTAGCTAATACAAACAAAAAGATAAAAGCATTAAAAACAGCTATAATCACCTAAATATCATAAACACAGTGGATGATAAAAAGACAATAAAAATTATTCCAATGTAGCTCGATGCGATTCACATCGATTCCTTTGTATTAAAATCGCATTTCTTTTATTAAATTTGTACAACTTGAATCGTTTTAATTCCACGATCGACTTTTTGTTGAAGCTGCGAAGATTCGCACCTTTTCTCATTGTATAAATTCTTTGCCGTGAAATAACTTTGACGCTCAAACGAACGAGCCTTTGAACGATTTTTTTGTTCTTCCAATGTTTGTCCTTAATAGAAATGATGTAAAGATGTCCTTTAAAAATTTTTGTCAGTAAAATATTTTTGTGCTATTAAAATTATGGTACGATGAATCGCTTTAATGTTAGGGTTTTTCTTAAGTTGTGGATTGTGTGTTAAAATTACAAGAGACTGTCTCTTATTTATGGGAATTATATTAATACATATTAAATAGTGTATATTCTTGAATAAAATGTTTGATAACTTGAATTTTAATAAGAAACAACCATAAAAAAATCTTAAACTCATTTCAAAAGCTTTATTCTATCATGAACTTTCCCAATTATTAGCATTTTCAGCAAAGTTTCGAATAAAATAACGATCAGACAATATCAAGATAACATAAAGTGACGGAGTTCTGCCCAAGAAAACGCTAACTGCCGCTGTCACTCGAAACTACGAAAAAGCTCACGCACAGAGCTTCTGTTATCCTATTACACGTACACGTAGACCACAATAAACATCTAATTCTTTCCTGCGCACCTCTGCACCCTCCTTCATCCCTTTCCTTCTGATAAGCCCGTCCCGTTCTAACCAAGTTCGGGTCGGAGCACTTTTAGCTCCCTAGTTACGTCCGCGAGCTCGTGGTATGAGGACGTGGTTTTCGCTTGAATGTCCGATCGCAATTTGCTTTGCCGGGTCTATTACTGAAATATCGTTGAAAACAACATAACGACCGTTGTTACACAGGCTCGTTTAGACTATGCGATAATTACACTTGTGTGCTTAAGGATATAGGAGCGATGGTTTTTAATAAATAATTGGTAAGTGTTATGTTTCAGTGCATTAGATATATACTGGAAATTGTGATAATATTGCATTCATTTTTAATAAGCTCGATACTAGGGGCTATCTCGCACTGAATTGTGCTTGATTATTTCCTTTCACTGTTATATGTTTAAATAAATTGATTTGTTTGATAAGTTTCATTCAGGAATACGTACATAATTAATACAACTCTTGTAGCAATGGAGCTTTATATTAATATCTTGTAGAGTTCACCACATACCTATAGTTGCAACGCCCAAAGATTTATATTTACTCTACTCAATTTTTTATTAGTACATACAACTAGTACATATGGTTTTGCAACACGGCACAATTTTAATTTAATTCTAATACATAAATATATTTTCTGTTGTGATGAGAATTGCGACAGTGAAAAATATTTTTCATGCTACGTACAATTAATTATTGAGCAGAACAAAAAACAAAAATGATAACAAACTTTGTTTTGTTTTGATAATCAATCGTTTGTTTTTTAAGCTTCAAAATAAATTGATTAAAATTATTTAAATTATAGACATCATGCTTTATCGGTCAATTAAGGAAAGCTGGCATGTTCACAGTACTCACACTTATGCAATTTCACTTACAGTATGTTCAAAAATAAATGCGACTCTAGTTTCATTTTAGACTTGAATTGTAAAATGGGTGCGTTGTAGATAAATATATTATGCAAATATTATAATTATGAAAGCTCTCATAATTTACCTGTAAAATTATACTTTAAAAGTAAATCAATTGATGAAGTTAATTATTTATTCTAATAATAATCAATTCGATAAAAGTATTAATAATCAATAATCATTCAATTATCAAATAATAATTAAATTTCAGGTCATAAAAACAATACAAATAACACGTGCGCTCACTACCAACACACGGATGGTTGTTTTGATAATGATTTAAATAACGGACGTCTTCTGCAGTTACGGAGCAGTCTTGTCCTGACTTTAGTCGAGTAAAGATATCTAAGAAATATTATATTTGTAGTAAGTACGTAGGTAATACCTACCAATACGCGCTAACAAATATGTGTTACATGTTTATTGTATAATTTTCACACTATTGGTTTTAAACTCAAACTCAAACATTTATACAATTAGACTTCTTCTAGAAGCACTTTTGAATCGTCTTAGCAGTTTAACAGTTTTCACATTTACCACCAATTCAGAGAGCAGTATCTATAGAGAAGAAGAAGGATCTATTTAATCATACCTATTCGTAATCTTCTACTTCACTGAAACTTTCATCGCTCGAAGAACTCGCCGTCAGTAAATGAGTCAGTGTAATTATCTACTTTTGGTTCTAATTGAATATATTTTTCCTCATGTTCTCGCGTCTTTCTCCAAACGTCACTAAACATATCCAGACTAATATGGCATTTGCTTCCTTTCTAAATAATTCTTCCACAGTTTTCAAGTTAAAGTTCACATTTTGTGATGCTACTTTCCCTTTAATTATGCCCCATAGTAACTCTATTGGGTTGAGTTCTGGATGGTATGGTGGAAGGCGCAATACACTATGTCCATGATCTTTGAGGATTGCATCAAGTAAAAATTGTGTAGGTATAGTTTGGCTTAATTTTTTTAATAATGTGATAACTCTGATTATTAATTAGTAATTTGATTTTTGAAAAAAAAAATGCCGATTTTAGTCAAAATTTATATTTTTCTAACAAGATCCTTATCATCCAAATTTCCACCTTGGTGAGAAAAATTGACATTTCTAATGAAAATGAACAAAAAATTAAATGATTTTATTAAATACTGTAAAATAGTCTATAATTATTCTTCCATTTACTGTATCACAAAATTCTTCATAGATTTTTAGATATTCGTACTACACCAATTACATCACCCTGTATTTATAAACAATTGCAAAATATGACACATACATAGGCCGGGAGATACTGACACAAAATTTCGGGTCATTTGTAACAGAATGGCGGTTCTACAGAGGTCTTATTACGCAATGACTAAAAGAAAAATGATGGTCAGAACGCTGGTACCGGCGGACTAGTCGCGTGGGCGTTAGTCGAACTCGTCATATAAATAGCGAAAGTCAAACGATTTGTAACACAAAAATTTTAGAATTTACCGATAGCCCATAAAAAAGATGTAGTCCGCCGGTACCAGCGTTCTGACCATCATTTTTCTTTTTGTCATTGCGTACTAAGACCCTTCTAGACCGCCATCCTGTTACAAATGACCCGAATTTTTGTGTCAGTATCTCCCGGCCTAACATGTGCAATGTGTAAATGTGTTGACGTTCCAGCTCTTCTTAATATATCAATACCAGGCATTACTTTATTTTTAAAAACATTCTATACTGACTCAGAATAACTAATCAGAGCAGAAAATTACACAGTTTTTTTTATTTGTTGGATAGAGAAACATAATATATTTGATGTCAAGATAAATTGCTGCAATTTATTTATATTCTTAACTAGCGGCTTCGCCCGTGGTACATATTTACGTTTTCTCTACATAAGGACCATCCTCGTACTTCAAGAAATATAATAAAAAAAGAATTATCGATATCGGTTCAGCCATTCTCAAGTTATGCGCTTACCAACACATTTTGGGATTCATTTTTATATATAAGATTACTTTCACGTCATTCACATTGACACACATTTACAAGTTTTAGTTTTAATTTAATTTCGTTACTAGAATTTCTACTATTATAATGTTTTAAATATTCACCTACACGCTGACTATTATTTTCTCATTTTCGCAACAGTTTTCAGTGCTGCGCTCCTATTGACCGTAACGTTATAAGTTATGTATAGGTAATAAGGTATGGCTTTTAACCTTTCTCGATAAAAGGACTACCCGACACAAAAACTTATCAATTAGAACTGCTAATTCTTGGGATCAACGTGTTCAACTATACAAACAAATATAAACAGCTTCAGCTTTTCTTATGAAATAAAATACAATTATATAATGTAGCTACCTATACTTTAAAATCAACAAAACCAATAACTAATCATATACTGTGTTCTTTCTCATTATTCACATATTTTTATCGCTATAAAATATAAATACAAATGTAATAAACTTATTAAAGTAGTATGGTTGGCAAAGCTTCTCCAGGGCAAACCAATAATAGTAAATTTTCAAAGCTACCATTAGAATATCAATATTAAGTGAAGCCTGCAAGGGTTTGACCTATGATATATAAAAGAGCTAGATACGTTACCCGCTCTCTATTTTGGCAAGAAAAAACTCAGGTAAGTGCCCGAGTTTCACTTAGTCACGCACCATTCAGCGTCGTGGCTGGACGTTCTTTTTGTATTTTAATCGGCAGTTGTTATTACGAAGTACATGAGTGAGACATGTATTATGTCTCGTGCGTGAGAGTGAAAGAGAGAACAACTGTATTGGTGATAATGCGTTAGTAAGTAGGTATGTATTAATTACGCTGTTTTTTAGTGCAATGATGTTGGCGTATGCCGCGTCTACTAGTATAATAGGTCATTGGGTTTGACTTGAATTATTAATTTGGCTTTCAAATTAAAGATAAGCGTCCATTTTACGATACGATTTCTGGCGAATATTGCTTCGATAATTTATTAATAACCTGTATTGTGGCTTAAAGTTTATTTGAGGCAACAAAACAGCTTTTATTGGAAAGTTCTCGAAATTATATGTAGCTATCTATACTTTAAAATCAACAAAACCAATAACTAATCATATACTGTGTTCTTTCTCATTATTCACATATTTTTATCGATAGAAATACAAATGTAATAAACTTATTAAAGTATGGCTGGCAAAGTTTCTCCAGGGCAAACCAATAATAGTAAATTTTCAAAGCTACCATTAGAATATCAATATTAAGTGAAGCCTGCAAGGGTTCGACTTGAATTATTAATTTGGCTTTCAAATTAAAGATAAGCTTCCATTTTACGATATGATTTCTGGCGAATATTGCTTCGATAATTTATTAATAACCTGTATTGTGGCTTAAAGTTTATTTGAGGCAACAAAACAGCTTTTATTGGAAAGTTCTCGAAATTATATTACTCTTATTTAATGTACTTATTGAACTACTTTCATAAGAATTTGCCTTTTGATTGTTTGATGTTTGTTTTAACTTTTAAGAACTCTTTAGAAATAAAAAAGGCGTTTTGTGAATGAAAATTAATAGCTCCATTATTCTGTTAAAATTGCTAAAACAATAGATATTCATAAGTTATAAGAAGGAAGGAAGGTTTAAAAACAAATATGGTCGATAATGCATCGTAACATTAAATCAATACGTAGTTAGAATTTTGAATATTAATGGCATAACTATACATTTTGCATTATAAAATACGTTCCACCTTAATACAAATAGACCATGTATAAAATTCTAGTACAAGCACGATGAAATTGCAAACATTTGCTAATGAAAAACAATCTCAAAATTGTAAGCAAAGTGCGTATCATATTTGAACGCCATACAAATTTATATACGAAGCTGAAAAATTAAAATTTTTCCTGCAAGAATTTTTTCAATTGTGCAAAAAATGTTAGCGCTCTGCCTCCATTAGGACCTGACACACACAATGATTTAGTACGCCCAAGAGAATTATTATGATCATAATTTTTGCACAGTCAACTTTTAACTTTATTGTTATTGCTTTGAAACTTTTTTTACGTTTATGTAGCACATGTTGCCTGGAACGAAACGACGTGAATCTGGTAAAAGACATTTTTACGCTGGTTTTATTTTAACAAAGGTTATAAATGATTTATGATTATAACGTAAATTTGTCAAATATATTCATACTAGTGGTCCACCCCGGCTTCGCCCGTGGTACATATTTCGCAATAAAAGGTAGCCTATGTCCTTTCTCGGGTATCAAAATATCTCCATACCAAATTTCATGCAAATTGGTTCAGTAGTTTAGGCGTGATTGAGTAACGACAGACAGACAGAGTTACTTTCGCATTTATAATATTAGTATGGATTGTAGAAGTCCTGATTGGTCCTAAAAGCTTTTCTTTATTACTGATATTTTTTTACATATATAAAAAAAACACTTAGATCAGAATTCATCAAAATGAATGAAATTTGATTGATGAATTTCGGTCAATCGTTAAGAGGGCTTATTCAATTTAACGCAAGTCAAAATCTCCGCGATCTATTACGATAGATCGCGGCTTGCGCTATCCTTTTACTATGAACAGCATAAGTCCACAGGAGAGCGCCGAGCAACATGTCCTCTCTCTGGAAAGGCTCGATGCCGACTGATTTTAATCGGGTCGCGCGCAGTGTTTTCTAGTACTTTAAAAAAAATTGTAGAAAAATAATAGAGGTACCTTAGTTGATTTTTTAAATTTTATCTTATAAGTAAGACGTTCTTTTATTGCAATATGTAAAAATTATATTAAACTAAGTCAAATATCTTGGTGAAAATAATCATTTTGTCGACTATAATTTCTAAAAAAATTCACATTGTTCGGATTTTAATTTCGTAAGTTAGGAGTCCAAAATAAAAAAATCTTTTAACTAACTATTTTAATAAGGATTTTTGCAGTTAGTTAAAAAAAATTGTGTGTTAGATCTGTCAGCGATTTCAGATATTTTTAGCTTCGAAATTGACACTAAAAGCGAAATCAAGTAATCATCGGCTCAGTTATCTTGATGGTATTCACAAATACTGTATTAATTGAAAAAAACTCTTAACTAACTATATAGACAATAAAATTTCCTAAAATTATTAGTAATTCATATGTTTGTAAGATAAGTGGTTGATGGACAATCTGGTTTGAAAAATCACATATTTGAGCCAAACAGCGCACGGACCGCGTACACGGCCTTAATTCTTGTTTAAACTTAAATAATATAATATATTTGCACTTATCTTGCTTTATACAAATGACTATTGATGGTTTATACGTGTCAATTTACGCATCCACGCTGAAACCGTCAATACAGCAATAAATTTCCGAAATATTTTTATCTTTAGTGATTCAGCAAATCTCACGTTCGGCATACGTAAATAAAGGCTTCCTCGTATATGCTTGTCACGCTCAAGCGCCGTAAAGCGCTTTGCAGAAATTGAAAGTGACTTTGCCTGTAAAGTGTAACGACTGAAGCGCTGAAATATCAATTTATTCGGATCCTTCGAGTGTTAGCGTTGACAGATGTTGAAAATATTAAAATAGTTTCTGCGATTTACATTATTCGATTAGTGGATATTTTCATGAATATTTTATTTGGACGAATTGCAAAACATTTATATTTACATTATAAAAAATATCATCCCATTAGATTGTTATTTTTGTATAAATTCACCGTTCAAGATTATGTATTAGCCCATAATAGGTACTTTTTGATTGAGATTATTCCTCATTTGACTGAGTTAAGAAGTTGGCTGAAATGACGTCAGTTTAAGTAAGATAATCTGTTTCCAAACCTGATTATTTTTATTGCATTTCTCACGAATTAAATAATTCCACTATCGAAAAGAACAGATTAACGAAATCTCAGAACAGAATTGTATTAAAGAATCTGTGTATGAAAAGACATATGCCCTTAGAGAACGACACAGGCTAAGTTAGTCGGTCGAAAGTTTACAATATCACATTATAATGTCGAGTCAAACAAGGATCAAGCTTAAAGCTAGTGCTTAATATTATATTTGGATAATATTTGCATTAAAACAAAACATGATTTATGTGTCGAATAACAGCGTTGAGATGAAGAAGCTGTCTATGAAACCTCTATATCTCTAAAAAAAGGTTTTGTTTTTGTATTTCTCACGAATTAAATAATTCCACTATTGAAAAAAACAGATTAGCGAAATCTCAGAAAATAATTGTATTAAATAATCTGTGTATGAAAACACATAGGCTAGGCCCTTATATGCCCTTAGAGAAGGACACAGGCTAAGTTAGTCGGTCGAAAGTTTGAACATCACATTATAATGTCGAGTCAAATAAGGATCAAGCAAAATCTAGTGCGTAATATTATATTTGGATAATATTTGCATTAAAACAAAACATTAATTATGTGTCGAATAAAACCCACAGCATTGAGATGAAGAAGCTGTCCATGAATCCTCTGTATTTCTAGAGACTCTACCTTACGGGTTGTTATCTTTAGAAAGCGTTACTATAGAAACTAGCGCTAATATATATAATAATAGAAACTAGCGTTACTAGAACTAATTATTATTATAATATAATATTGGACTTGCCAAAAATACGCAGACTGTAGATCCGGAAATATGATGAATGTTTACAGTAATGAACAGAGAAATATTTTGTTGTAATAATAAATAGCCGCTAGTCCTCTTCGTTTTACGTTCTCTACATTAACCTAAATTCTTAATATAGTATGCTCCATGGTAAGACCTCCCTGTTATATGTACTATTGTAAATCTTTTAAATCGGATAATAAACTTGAAATATTACTCTCCTCTAGAGGTATACGAATATTATAAAGCTGAAGAGTTAGTTCATTTGAACGCGCTAATCTCAGGAACTACTGGTCCGATTTGAAAAATTCTTTCGGTGGTTACACTTTATAAGGATCAAGCAAAAAGCTAGTGCGTAATATTATATTTGGATAATATTTGTATTAAAGCAGATAGCCAATTCACCGAGGAAGGCTATAGGCTATAATACACACACAATCACGCTAAGACCAACAGGAGCGGAGACACGCTGGTGAAACCGCGGAGCGCAGCTAGTCTAGTATAAATTATTATAATCTGAAACATGTAGACGATAAAAGACCGCTCCATTTTTCAAACGTTTAGCTATATAAGATACTTAAATTTGATAGATAGTCTTCAGTAATCCAAAGTTATTTTCTGCATACAAATATTATATTCATGGTTAGTAAAGATGTAGACAAACACACTTATTACAAAGTGTATTGCGTAAAGCACCGCTCAGCCGTTACTATGACCCATTTCGAATCTATTCTCGGGTTAGCGTTTATCTAGACGTGTAGATCCGCTTTGATGCGACGCCATAATGAATGAACGTATATTTTTAAGAAAAAAGATTTATGACCAGGTACATTTGAATAAAAAAAAAGTTATCTTTATTTTTATTCAAATAACTATAAATAATTCATAATAAAATAATATAAACTAGAAAATAAAATATGATTGTTTCAATGAAATAGCATAGTGCCTAATTTTATGTAAAAAAATTACCTTCCTATTGAACAGCGTGTTAAAAAATTAACTAGTTACATCTATGAAGAGGATATTTTGTTAATTTTTCTTGCTTCATAGCATGTAGCAAGTAGCCAAAAAATATTGATAAACGTTGATTAAGTTTTCATTTGTTTATTTTGAACAATACTGAGTCAGAACAAAAACTTTAAAACGATACGAATTAATTATCAGAACATTAGCATACTGTTATATTATGCCTTAAAGTATAATTGAATGAATAACCTGATGAATAATGAATAACCTTTAAGAGGTCTACCACATGACCTGAAAACTAATTCAGGTCTAACATTTTCTGTTAAACAAATCCCAAGAGAGCGATACTATAAAATGTATTTCGGTAACAAAACCGACGGCAATCAAATAGATAGTTAAATGATCCACAAACAACATGACAATGCTTTTACTATAAACAACTGATGGACAGTTTCAATCAGGCAAAGGCAATTTCTACCAATGGTTTGACATTTAATTTATTTAAAATATATTATCAGGGACACTTTACATTTTAATGAGCTCTCTGATTTATTTCAATATGAGAAACCAGGTTTGACTTTTTGCGGATAAAGATACGAATATTCTTTCTTTAAACTTCATAAAATATTCGAAAAGATCTTGTCTGTTTTTTATTTGAACTTTTAGATGTATGCACGTGATAATACGTTCGAAAGAAAGTAGAATGTAAAAAAGCTTATATGTATAATAACGATATGGTACCATGAATTTTTGATGTCCCAGCTGATATTGTGATTAATATTATCATATTATACGTATATTCGCAAGTAATGAATTCATCCCCTAGTGTCCAAAGCTTAATAATACCACCAACATTCTACTTTAATGAAAGAGATACGAATATTTAATTAAATACTGTAAAAATAATGCTGCACTATTTTTTATTTAGATAATACTGGACAATAAAATTCATATCATATTTCATTTAATGTTGGATTACTTCTAATATCGTTAAGTTGTTTTGACGCCACGCAAAGGTTAAATCTCTTAAAAAATAATACATGATAAATAATGAAAACGCCAACAGCTCACAAGTTTAACTTAAATTTTAAAGCGCACCGCTTGAGTAATATCGTGAATTGTTAAATCTTCATTACACAGATCCTCATGAAACTTACTGAGAAGTTCAATTTTATTAATTGAATTGTTTAATAGTTCGTGGCTTGGAATTAAGAAATATTTAACTCTATATTTAAGAGTTGTGTCTTGTTTGTTAATAAATAAATATAAACTTGTATTAAATTGTTTATTCACAATGATTGAAAATCATGGTGAGATTAATTGACAGACAAACTAACCTATTCATTTTTAATGAGGATCATAGAATAAGCCGTGTATTGAATATTTAGTTCCTTTAACCAGAAAGTCTAATTTTATAAGTTTAAATGTAATTTTACGTTATCATTTTGTCAAGAATATATTCCTACTTAATGCAATACAGAAAATATAACTAATAGGGAAGCGATAATTCTACCTATAAACCTATATTTTAGTGATGTATATTTCCATGAAATACCGGAGTAATCGAAAGAACCCCAGGGGACTAAAACAAAGGGGTTGATTCCGCTGAATACGGAAAACCAAGGTAAATTAACGGAAAGAACTAGAAAGTTCTTGGAAATAAATTTTAATACGAGTCATGTTTAATCAAGATAATGAATTGCATGAAAGATTAAAAATTGGTGTAATTATAATTATTTTAATATTAAGTTAGAATATTGTTAAAACATCACTTTAATATTATGTTTAGGTATGCTTGAATGCTTTAGTTCACACTTATTTTAGTAAAACTTAATCGGAATTCATCAGTTTTACAGCTTTAGGTATGTATCTATGTAATTTTTTACGCATAAATATTTTTTGAAAATCTGTATTTTGGGTTATGTATGTACCTATATAAAACTACAAACTAATCTTCTATTGATTTAACATTTTTCTATTCCGTGTAAAGGTCCATTCACAGTTCATATCTATTTGAAAGAGCCTGTCATATCCCTGATTGGGTGGCACGTGACCCGCGTGGGTAAAACGGGGAGAACAATGGAATGATACCTGAAGGTGAATTTCTATGGCTTGCCCCGCTTGTGCGTAGGGAAAATTAATGGCGTGCTGTTTTGAAATTGGGACGTGCGAAGTTTTGTATGATCTCGAGTGAATTTTATTTAAATATGGAAAAATGTAGATGAGTTAAAGGGAATTTGGAATTATATTTGATTGATAATTTTTGAATATTAAAGTTAAGAGTGACTGTGACCTGATTTCAATAAAGATTTCGTACTACATAAATAGTTAATCTACCCAGTGGAATTGAAAGAGTTTTCGTCCATTAGTAACTTCTAAATTTATAGAAATAACATTGTACATGTTATTTAAATTTCATACAATTATAGCGACGTATCTTCCAAAAGTCTTCAACAAAACTGAATCAAATCTGCCAATAAACATAGAAATATTAATCACTATCCTCTATTTACCTACAATTTGTATTATGTACTTACCTCAAATACGTCAATACTACATAAACAATTCATCGATTGGTTGCAAGGGTCTTTACCCTCCTATCCAACCGCACTTTTAATATATCATGAAGTTTCATTCACGTCACGATACTCTACACCGTAATTGAATTGTTCCTTGTAAAATGTATTGAGTAAAACCGTTCAATTTATCGATGAAACTTCTTCGAATTTTGTGGTACAGTTTAACTTGTAACTTCAGTTATGGTTCAATTTTGATAAGTGACTTATGTTGATAAGGAGCTTATTAATGATTGTTATAACAAACTTTTGTGTAACAAACATGTCTTCTGCCAATGCACGTAAATAGATCATTTAGTTTGATTATAAAAAATTGTCCCACATTAAAAAAGCTTTAATGGATTTAGAACTACTCTGCGGTAGCATACTTATGATGTACCTTATAGTCAGGAATCTAATATTATAAAAAAATGAATGAAAGCAAACATAACATAGAAAGTAAAACACACGAATCATAAACACACATTAAACATATAGATTAGCTGATGTTCGCAATAAAGATCTCTGTCTCTAATATTTAGTACAGGCCGAGCTTTCATTAGCAAATAGGCACCTGACAGATGTATGGCTAACGTCTGACATTTGGCTGGATTTACTAACAATCCCGATGTTGATTCAGACGCTATCACCTCAAAGAGACCAAAATAGAAAGGTCGTTAACCTTAACGTCACGGGAAATCTCTGGCCCAGATAGAGTAAATATTTGTTTGGATGTTTCAGAAATGGATCGATCTTAATTTTAATGAAAACAACGGGGTTATAATTGAACTGTCCATTCATTTGATTTTATACGCCCTTACGAGAATAGCTCTGCGTAGGCGTTTTGAGATCATCTCAATGAAATTAATAGAAAATATTTTCATCAAAGTGCTGAAAGTATCTTGAGAGTTTTTGCAATTAAATTAATATTATTGAGCCTGACAGTTCCCTCTTAAATTTTATCTTATTTCTGATGAAGATATCAATCTTGGAACTTTTTACAAATAAAAAAAGTCCTAAAAATATCCAACTTCAGATAATTAAATATTACTTTCCTTTTTAATACCTACTCTTTTTATTCGTTTGGTGTTTTTAATGTTCAGAATATTTCAGTCAAATATTTATCTAAAATATTCGCAAGGATTTGAAAATCAATGTTTAGATACACTTAGCAATAAATTATTTTGTTGCAGTTGCGGGGAGGCCAAAACAATGGCCTAGTGTTGTACCAAAACATCGATAGCCGATACAATGATGTGGCTGATATTCCTGCTGCCCGCGCTGGCCGCGGCGGCGCCGTCACCCAGTGACGTAGATACTTGTAACCCGGATAAGATGACGGTGTATAAAATGGTACTACATACGTATTGGACCCGGGAGAAGTTCCCGAAACATTACCCGGACTGGCGACCGCCTGCGCAGTGGTCACGAATCTATGGTAAGTTGCGTTTTATTATTAGAGTAATGATGAATGTGAAGTACCTAAATATTGAATAGAAGAGGATATGTTGGGTAGAAAATATTGGTAAGATTAAAGCGTGTCCCAGACAAACGCGGCCTGCGGTGGCGGTGGCGGTGGCGGTCAGTTGGATGACTTGAAAGTTCTAGGAACGACATAGACAGACGCGGCCTGGACGCGGTGACATCGCGGCTTACCGCGGCCGCAAGCCCCGCCCTCTCCGCCACCGCTTCTGTGTGAATGAGCGCGCGGACATGAGGCGGTCATTACGCGATCAGTTGTAAATTTTTGCAACAGGCCGCGTGTACCGCGTGAAATTATGCCTATAAACACTGAGTTGTTTATTCAAACAGTGCAAAAGTACCCAGTTTTGTAGGATACATCACATAAAGACTTACTACTCTTACGTACTCTTAAGAAATAGCTCTGTATAATTGGCGCATGCTGTGTTAACCTCTAATTATTTGTTACTTTATCGCAAGAACTATATGTTATATAATAATTATATTAAAGAATCATTGTAAACAAATGTTGGTTGACCAAATAAATAAATAAATAAATACTAAAAAAACAACAGAATTAAAAACAAAATATGGGCAATAAAAGCAATAAAACTTCGTACGATTGGCCATTACTAACGTCTACTTGCAGGTGAGACTCGAGAGCTAATGTGCCGCTGTAGGTTAGAATGACCGCCACCGCGGCCGCGGCAGTATATTGTTATCACGGTCAAGCAAGAAGGCAACAGCAGATCGCCACCGCAGGCCGCGTCTGTCTGGGACAGGCTTTAAACCTGTTATTACATCGAACACAATCCGTAGGTGATAAAAAAAATCTAAACTAGAGACCATCAAAATTATATTTATTATCAAGAATCCAAATCCTTTTTCGATAAGTCCAGGGTTCGAGACCAGGCGAGCGCGCAGGAAATAAACTGATTTTTCAATTTATCTGCGCATGTTGTAACATCACCACTGCTCGAACGGTGAAGGAAAACATCGTGAGGAAACCGACATGTCGAAGAATTAAAAAAGTTCGACGACATGTGTCATCCGCCAACACGCACTTGGCCAGCGTGGTGGATTATGGCCTGTACCCTCATAGGAGGCCCGTGTCCCAGCAGTGGGAACGTATATGGGCTGATGATGATGATGATGATGATGAAATCCTTTTTATAAATTACCAATGACGTGAATGGCTATTAATATTATCTAGTGATTCTGTAGCGTTTGTTATCCCATTAACGCAAATAAACATCTTCTAGTTTACAATACGTCGTCACCACTCCCATAAAACCTAATAAATTTTAAGATACCAATCAAATAAACTTATTTTTGTGTCAGAACCAACAGTTGTGAAAGTGTGAAAATGAAATATTTGTCTCTGTGATGATTACGAAATTGGTTGTGCACTTCGAAACGAAACTATTTCGAACTTTTAGTTTGAATAAAATTTCATTATTGTGGACACTGGGAAGAGAGTTCAATAACAACATTTCAAACGAAATCTTTTCGTATAAAAGACATTTAAATTGTGTTAAAACTAACTTTATTTCGCACAATTTTATAGCAGTTCTCAAAATAAACTGGATTATTTATCGGGCAGTTATTGAAGCGGCAACGTTTTTGTTTTAAATTGTGCTTACGTGAGAAGTAGTTTAACATTAAATAAAGAAAAGTAAGTCTTTTCACTGAAATCCTGAATGTACATGTGAATTTGGAAAAAGTGCTTCAAGACAATTTCCTTGTATCTATTCATACGCAAATGGCTACAGTTACACTTGGCGGAGTACCTATGGGAGCACGTGTAACAATGGCAATTACGAAATTCGCAAAAGATCGATTAACCGACCCTTAAAGGGTGAAGAATGGGATACTGAAAGGTAATAGTGATAAATGAATTGACCACCTGGTTCTAATAATTACCTCATACGATAATTGCTCTTCTTTTTGCTTACTTTACCTTTTAATAATTATTATCGTTTCAGTAATCGATTTTTAGTAACAATAATACTTGTTACATGATGATATACTTACGATATTTCGTGTTAAAAAATTGTATCATTAAAAAACGTAATGTTATTTATTTACATGTAATTTATTCAATAACACTAAACTGTCTAGACTTGGGTAAACGAGCCGATATTAAGTTCAAGATTATTCAAATTCATAAATAATACTAAGGCTTACAAAGCTTAAAATTGCAACTTATTCAATTAGATGAAAAATAGATAATTAGGTACCACATATTACTTACAGTGGATGAAAAACAAATATATAAGAAACAATTCACAAAATAAAACATTTATATATTACAAAAAATAAGGTAACCAATCAATTATGCCCATCAAGAATGTCCATTACATCGGAATTTTCAACCTTTGAAACTCGAACTAAATAGTAATGTTGAACCATATTGCATCCGCCCTACACGATTGGCCAAGAGCCAAAACTGACCACTAAAATAGACACTTATCGATAGTGACAGGAAACAAGATCACTACGCAACACTATTGTGTTTCGGGAAGTTGGGGACAACACTAATACGACGGCAAACGTTGATTGTGTGTTTGTCTTAAGGAAGAAAATAAATTGAGAAAGAATAATCATACCGAAAACAAACAATGTTTAATGATATGGATCAATTATTGACTCACTGAAACGATGAGTTATCAAAACTGTTTTTCCAAACTTTCAAATAAAAACAACGGTTATCGCCATTTTCCTGATGAACACATTTACCTAATTAACTACATGTGTATTAATAATTTTCTATGTAAAACGATGGAGGTTAATGTTAAATTTATTTTTGCCTCGAAACTGCCCCAACCAAAAAAATAACATACAACCAAGCCTTCCTAAAATGAGCAAATAGTATAATAACATGATATTTAAATATACAAAATCAATAAGAATAAAGATCATATTAAACATTATATGAACATCTGGATGTTAGGAATATAAGAACTTTAAGTGGTTAGATCACGGATTCACTCATTTCAATGGTTTGAGATAAAAAGGCTATAAAAATAAAACATCGTCCTATCAAACAACTTTATTAAAGTACTAAAACTAATAGAAAACACAACTATAAGTGTTTGTTTAGTTTAAAGGCTTTGGTTTTGGCCATTACCGACCCTTCACTTCCTGAGGTCTCTAACTCTTAGTGGAATACACGTCCGTAACCAAATGTTGTGGGTCCTCACAACAGACAGGGTTATTACTTCCCATTATGCGACCCGTTTACTCATTTGTCCACTATATGACTAAAACCTATATCTACTATACCTGTATAGGTACATATATATAGGTATATTGTATGTGGAGCTGAAACAGTTTTATAATATACAAAACGTTTCATGTTTTTAATGACATGCAATGGTAAAATAAATTTATTATTTCATGAAATAAATATTTTTATTCTTACCAAATACTAATATCATAAATGCGAAAGTAACTCTGTCTGTCTGTCTGTTACTCAATCACGCCTTAACTACTGAACCAAATTGTATGAAATTTGGTATAGAAATATTTTGATACCCGTGAAAGGACATAGGCTACTTTTTACCCCGAGACATAGGATAGGTTTTATTCCGGAAATCACACGGGAACGGGAACTATGAGGGTTTTTATTTGCCTGCGCGGGTGATGCCGCGGGTGGAAAGCTAGTATGACAATAAATTAAAAACAAGATACCATATATTCTAAACGCCCAAGCCGCTTTGACCTCGCAAGGACACTGAGAGCTCATAGCCGAGCACAGATCCAGCAAATCCTCGAAAGAGAAGCAGTCATCATTTTGTGAAGAAAACACGCGGAAGATCCGGTCTTGGAAGGGATTATTCTGGAAATTTGATATGATTTGAAAAGGAATTTATAGTTGAATAGTGTCTAGTCTTTAATATGATAACTAGTTCATTTGAATTTTTTGAAAAGACATAATACTTATAACTATAACTGTCTGTAACATAACATTTAACATAAATACAGAAAATCTCAATATATACAAAAATAGAAGAGATAACCAAACTTCATAATTTTAATATAGCTTCTTCGGTATACCCACATAAAGTTTTCCTTTATGCTCTATAATATACTCATAAGCTAACTCCTACAGATGTTAAGAGCTGCCCTTATCTTGTGACTTAAAACGTCCCAAAAGTTTTTGCCTGTAGCTCTTAAAATAACTTTCCGTCGCGAACTTAGCTCGTAGGTCAGGTTACTGAATTTATCCAAAATTATGTAATAGCAAAGACTTAATTAAGAAAGTACTAAATTCTAAGAAATTTTCGGCGAAGTTCTTTTCCAATATTAAATCAGCCTGCCTGCAATTTTTTAATATGTTTTGCACATAAGTTTCACAACAATAAAATTATCATATTATTATCATCATAATATAGTGTGTTGATATAAAATGAAGAATGTAGATATATTTCTATCTAGTATTTGATTTCCGCATCTATTAAACCGTAAATCTTTCAACGAAACAAACACGAGCCAGACATTAAAATTGATAAATAGCCATCGTTTTTAGTAATATCCATTATTAATATGATATCATCATAATATTATACGATACTATTAGAAATATCAAGTAACAATAAAGTTATGGTGGAACTCAATATTCTACATTGAGTTATTATGACATTACTGGAGGTTAACACGCCCAATGTCTTCACGAACTCACAATTTTTCAAGCTCGCTTTTCGTACTCATATAAAAGCGAACAGTGCAAAATAATCCCGCTTTATTTGGATATAAATTGTACATCTTAAGAGATTACCCATTGTTTGTCGACGCCTACATGGCCCAGGAAATTGGTCTTGTTTCGTCATTCGATCCACTTTCAAGGGAGCTGTAAATTGGAGGCATTATTGAGGAGGCAATTTCGGCGCCACACGATATTTTGATGAGGCGTGTGGCACATTCATCTTAGCGTAATGATGCCAAAATGTGCGAGATTTATCTCTTGCAATTTGAATATAGCATTAGCTGTAATATGCATAAAACCATTATTAAGAACTACGCTCCTAGAAAAGCTTTGCAGTAAAAGTACTTTAACGAAGCTTAAGATAAAAATCACCTTTAAGATCTCTTATATTTTTTGTATTTAGCTTGTTCAAGATATTTTCTAGAAGTTTCATAAATGTAGTAAATGTTTTATGTTATATTAATGATTTACGGTTTTAGTTTAATATTGTAAGAAAATATTGTAAGAAAAAAGCTTCACCGCCGTTTATACGGGTAAAAGCTCACATGTATAATAAGACTTCTTCCTAAAAATATGAAAATAGACATTTAGTAGACCGTAATTAGCCAAGCGCCACCAAAGCGCGGGAATTACATCACAAAATGTGTCATACGAGGTACTTTATCGATTATTCACTCGGTTGGCAACGATTCAATTGTGACTAGATTATCGCGTTTCATTCGATACCTGAACGAATACGTGGAAACACACTTAGCACGGCTTTATTTAAACTAATGGCACGACTAATATTATTCGACTTGGGAGTTTTCATTTTAGTTTCGTTGCACTTTGATTTCTAGTGCATTTCCTTTGAGATAAATAATATTTAGTTTCTATTTCATTTCTAATTATACTCGTACCTATCCATTTTCAATGTTTACGATTAATATTATTCAACAAAACTCCATATAAACTAAAATATAATATTATGTGTTGATCATTATAATATTCTCGTTAATACTAGAGCTTGATTAAATTAAAAGCCAATATAAAGGGAATTCACGTTTTTATTTACCAATAAATATGCAAAACCTTTTAAAAATAAGATAGTAAATAAGAGCCCAAGTACGACGGCAAAAACTACAAGCTGTACAAATTAATGCTATCGTTAAATAGATTCAGCTATTTTTCTCTGGAAAAGAAATTAGGAAAAGAGCTTTGGCTTGGCAAAACAAGCCCATTAGTTTAAGGTACGCATTCTTAATTGCTTTAGTTGTACGTAGAGGCTTTTTTCAAGTGGGTAGAGTTCTGTATACTCATTTTATACGGAACTTAACTGAAGGAAATTATAATTATTTAATGTAATTACACAAGAAGTCTTAAGTTTCGCAAATATCACAAACAAAAGGTAATTATATATATTTCTTTGGCATATTATGATTATAATGTACATAATATAATGTACTTTGTAAAATTAAATTGTAAAACTGACATGATTAAAAGGAGCAACTATGGAGTTTCTTGCCGATTCTTCTCCGTAGATACTGCTTTCCGAATCGGTGGTAAATGTTAAAATATGTAATGACGTTTCAAAAGTGCTTCTAAAAGAAGTCTAATTGAATAAATAAATGTTTGAGTTTGAGTATACTGCTACTAAGTAATAATAAGTAAATACTAATATTATATTTTAAAAGTAATATACATTTTCTATATTTTATAATATGGTATTACATCCAAAGGTAATTAATTAGTGTATCAAGCATTAGTTATAGTAGTGTAATTAAACTCAGAGATAATTCTAACGTTATTGGAAATAAGCTTTCCAATTGGGTATAGATATTAATCCGCTTATTTGTGTATAATTGCAGTTAGAGTGGTAATGATCGGTTCTAATCCGAATTTATATATATTGTGATGACACATCAATATCATAATGCCCGTACATTTATGATAGAGAGTCAGTTTAAATGCAATATGACATGGACAGGATGATTAAATATCAGCTTGGTGCCGACCAATCAATTATGATGCTTGTAGTTAATCAACTATTATTATAACGTATACGTTTAAATATTACTTTTGTTTTATCCCTCAATTTGTATTTATTTTGTATAACTTCGTCCAGTTTAGAATAATATTTGACGTCACTTATCAAAATTTATATTTCACCATGTGCATAGTGGGTATGTAGATAAATTAATAATCAAAAACTTCTGAAGACTTTTTTATGTACGATATAAAGAGTGTAATGAGACCAATCTATATTCATGAAAAGAACATTAATGAATCACCCAACTAATCTAGATTATAAATGAGAAGAGATAAAGTATTTTAAGATTATTAGTTTTTATATGAATGCATTTATTCTGAGTTTTGTAACACGGCCAACTGGCAGCGTACGGGTTCATCAACTCCTGACTCACTCTTATGTAAACAATGATTACAATTAATGCTATTCATTCGATTGTACGACCTTTTAATAACATTTTATTTGATTTGTATTGTTTTATTTGAAGAAAAACAATTATAATGTGAATGTAGAGATAAATTACATTTTGAGACAAAGTTTTAAAACTTGTTAAAATGCGTATTACGATTAATGAATTGCTTATAAACTTTGCATACACAGAAAAACAAATTTTAATTATTAATGAAGAGCTTATTCTATCTTTATTCAATTATTCTTCTGTATCTACTCTATTTTAATTAACGCTTTTGTTTTAATCTCAACTAATAACGCAATTCTACGTAGCAGAATAGAGCAAATAATTTTTAAATTTAATTTCATATTAGGTTTATCTCATTCCCTCGATGTTCACCAATCCGGTGGAAATGTAAAAGCGCTTAACCTAGTAAGCCTTCTAAATGAGTCGTCCATTTTTACGACTAAATTATTCGATGCGCGGCTTGTTCCGCGAAATAGTTTCTAGGTCAGATTGAAACGGACAAATTTATTTTAAGAAATAATGACTAATAAACAACGCTAAAAACAATCGAATTATATTTCTACGAGAACATTTTGCATGTCTTGTTTACTAAATTGGATTTACGTTTCGACGTAGACGTGAGTAATCTTGTTGGAGATTACTTTTAAAATAATCATACTTAAGGAAAATGGATGTGTATACTCATATGTATAATTTAATGTTATTAGTTTACACAGAGTAAATATTTATTGCTTGTATTTATATTGACATAATGTATTCTGATTTAATCGGTAGTGGAATATCGTGAGTATTTTTAAAAACGTTAGGTACGCTACGTGAAGGTTCAGTGTAGCGTTTTCTCAAATAATTTCAAAATAAATTGTTGCTGAAATCTTTACTTTCACACTTTAATAAATTCGAAATGAAATATTAGATGGACTGTGAACGGGTAGCAAATTGCTTCCTAAACATAAAAGACAGGAAAAAAAAATATTAACGGCGTTTGTTGAGATCAGGGAAAACTTTTAATCCGTTCCGGCCCCTGCTCTTTTTGCCCGGGTGTTGATCTCCAAACTTTTTACACTATCGGGTTATTTTTCCCTAACTTCGAAGATATTTCATAATTTGTTGGGGAATTTAGTTGTTTTTTGTTTCGTACGGACGTGCCTCGGAATCTAGTTCAGAGTTATCCATGGAATGTAAATGATTTATTCTCTGTTGTTGAACCTATACAACGTTATTTCATTCTATATATATGTTTTTACATAAAACTACAGAAAATTTATTCTTATATAATATTATGTAAATATATCTCAATATACTTGTGTAGGTTCGAATATTTCTCACAACACTTCCCAGACAGCTTGGCGGTCTAGAACTTTCTAATCGATACAGTAGAAGGTTAATACGCGCCCAAAGGGTTATATAATTGTAACAGTCAGACACAACAGATTCACAATTAGAAAGTTTTAGTTTAAAATCAAAAGTAAGCCCTTGACACCTTTCAGCTTACAAGTTAACTTCAATAAGAAAACAAATTTTTGTAATTATGAATGAATTCATTCATTCATTCATTCAAATTTCTGTAATTAATAGATAAAATTTAAAATATAATTCATAAATAATCGTACAATAATATTTCGGCAATATTGAATACACCTAGTACGTATTCGTATCGAAATATTGTTTTAAATTATAAACGTGCCCAATGAATATAGTCAAGTGTAGGTATTCTTCTTTGAACACATTTGATTTTGTAAAGCAACTTTTTCCAACAATACATTCTCTCCTCTATACCAAAACGACTACGAATTATTGCTTTATAATGATGTGATGATTAAATTTATTACCACCATACCCTCTAACGCCCATTTATATACCCTTCGCTAAAATTCCTCTTTATTCCACAGGTGTATCCCACAGCCGTTCCTACACGCTATTCCGGCTCGGTCGCAGGGTATCGCTACCAGTCAAGCAGTTCGCAGAAACTGGTAGACTAGACTCTCTTGGCTCCAGTCCGGGAACCCTTGACGTGTTTGGAGCACCCGCGATAGGACAGGGCACTGGGCGTACTGAAGCTGAGTTCTTTGTTGATGGCAATCATTCTAGAGTGAGTATACTGTAGTCATTATTTTTCATGTTCATGGGTTCTGAACAGATGATAATAATATAATAGCCAATGTATCGAGTCTTGAGGTTATCGGCTTTTTCGCAGTCATTACAGTTTCCCAGCAAAAGAAAAAACTTTTATTTATATTTCGAATTTTTATATTTTTTCAATTTACTTATCTAATAATAGAGTGCTTTTTCAAAGAACTTTTTATTTTCCGTACACTCAAGATTTATTATGAACTAATTAACATAATTTAGAGGGTCTTTATTGCGGATTAGAGAATAAACCCTCGTTAAATATGGCAAAGCTTCTGTACTGAAAATATTTAATGACGCGTGAAATGGTTGATAATCTTCAGTTAAGCTCTACACCATTGGTCTTAATATTTTAAGTAAATGAACATACAATGTTTTAATAAGCTTATTATAAATTAACAATTACCCAAAATGGGAAGCATTTTGCATATAAGCCACTTATCCTCATCGAATTATCAACATCATTATTTACAACCAGCATTAATAAACCGCGAGCTCGTAAATATAATGCAAAGATAATTAAAATGTGAATGAAATCGTATCATTTCCATGAAACTGATAACGATAAACGGATAACAATGAACAACTGATACTTTGCAATTAAATTGCCGTTACATAAAGCTACCGAAAATATCGTTTTTCAGCACTAATTAATGCCCCGGAATGCAAACAATAATTACACGTCAGTAAAAAAGCAGGAGTCCATTGAAAATGGAGCGGTAATAAAAGGGGAAATTTATCGCGATCGCAGCCATTTTATTGCCAGTTAAGACTAATTTTTGTTGTTTACTGTTTCATTGCGTACTTTTTATTTGCGTCCATTTGTCAATTCGATTGGAAAAGTTTGGATGATAAATGATCTAACTCGGTGCTTAATTAAGCTTCTATTATTGTCAGTGGGATTTGTTAGGATTATCTCGTTCGTAAAGCTAAATCTTTTTTTTTCATTCTGATACGATTATATACAGTCCGCCTACAGTTTATTAAACAAAAAATATTTATAAAACAATTTTTATCTGTAAAAAGATGAAACTCGAATACAAATTTATCTTTCTTAAAGCTATGAAGAATAAGCCCGTCTGTAGAAATGGTAGAATGTCACTTCAAAGGGATGTCACCGCTGTCAAGAACATAAGCTGTAATAAAAACAAAATATTCCTCGCCTTCCTGAAGCATAATGGTCAAAATGATTTAGGAATACGTTTAAAGATTTATGATTTTAGATCGGAACGAAAGTTATTCAGACGATTACCATTAAAATGTATCGTCGCCTTTTATTGGATAGTCATAAATTTACAAATACAGACAATTTCGTTTTATTGAGGTTGTATATTACGTGATGTCTTCATAGAAATGTACTATTCAAATAACCATTTCCTCCCAAGGTATCAGTCATGGCTAGAATGATTCCATCACCGGATTGGTTCATCGGAGTGGACAGTTTTGATTTGTGCGTCGATGGCAACTGGCTGGATAGTATAACGATTGAGGTAAGATTGATTACTGCATAACTTTACAAAATAAACTTCGTGCCAGATTTACTTTATCGCTTTTTTTATGAATAAATTTATAGTTCATTGGGAACAGTGATTTCGGAATAATATGTGTTGGGATATGATTTACGTATAATATTTTAATGAATAAATTTCAATATAATAAATAAATTGGCCTTTCATTTATTACTATTTCAATGTGTACTAAATAAAAAAACAGGATGACACACATTTTTTTTATATTTTATTAGGTGGATCCACTCGACGCAGGAACAGACAACGGTTTCACATTCACAGCTCCGAACTGGCCGACGGCTCCGCAAGGAGTGGCGTATCGCATAACGTCACGATACCCCTCTCACCCCGCCGGTTCCTTCTTCTACCCGCACTTAAGAAGATTACCTCCGATTGCTACGTTTCAATTTATTAAAGTGAGTGAACAATATCATTTTTGCTGCAGAAATGTATTACATAAAAATCGTTGTAGGTGAAATTATTCAATACATTTTGTTGTATTACTTATTTATACTTACTAGGGTGTGCTGTGTGCAGAGCTTACTACTCACAATTACAAAATGAAATAAAATTCTTAAATTTATTTGTCCTCAAACCACATAAGTATTTAATGTTATCGCAAGCTATTCGGTTAGATTAAATAATAACTCCATTGTAGCTACGCGAATACGAGCTCTCCGAAGTATTTCACCGTGACAGCGACGACCGAAAATACGATGTGCTCCAGTTGGATAAATTAAACCATAATAGTATCGATGTGCTTGATGGCAATCGAGCTCTTTCTATTGCTGAAGAGGTAGAGAGAGCTGAAGCACCAAGAATTTATGCAGAAGGCTCTTTAACAACGCCGGATGGTGCTTATTCGTATTATGCAATGTAAGTGCTCTTAAATTAATAAAATTAATTACTTGCACGTTATTAGTATTAAACAACAAATTAGATTTAAAACACATAAGATCTAGTTCATTATCATTTCTAATTCCATCTTAAAATCGAATAAACGTTAATTTTGTGGGTACAAATCACTTATATTATGTCTATAGAAAATATATATTATATCTAAAAATAAAATAAAATAAAATATTTATTTTATTTATCTCTATATATCAACTGTAAATTTGTTTTTCTTTCTAACAAGTAAGAGTAAAAGTAGTTATGTTAAACTTTTATCTTCTACATTACTTGTTATTTAATTTTCAAAATAAAAGCTCTTCAAATTGGTTCATATCGAAAATTACCTTACCTTATCATTAAAGATTACTTACACAATATCCTTTGCCAACATCTGTAGAACAAACAACGCAAGCACAACAGAAGAGCCGAGGTCGGCCAACGAGCTGCCAACCTCCGGGCCCACAGCGAGCGAGCGGTCCGCGCTCCGCAGCCTGGCCCGCCGGTACAGGGCGAGGCGCCGCCGCAAGCTGCGAGCTGATAACACCGACCCGGCGGAGAGACGGAAGAGAAAAAGGACAAGTACGTATGAAACTGGTCATTTTTAAATAGCGATCCCGTAATGAAAGAGAATGTAGAAATATTCATACTTAATAGTTTTATGAATGGCCCTAATCTATATCTGTAGTTTAATTATTTTCTAGAGTTGATTTTCAGTTTGATTAATACAATAGTGATTAATACATAGATGTTTTTGCCACGTTTAAATGGATATACGGTCCGAATATACATAGTGTATATTTTACAAAAGCTCATAGATTTCAGCAAATTATAACGCATTAGGTACTAGAAACAAATAATATTCAGGTCGTATTTTGAATAGAACACTGTCATTCTGATTTGGGGTTCATTTGAGAGTTTACGAGAATTTTACGTATATACGTTAGCAACCAAACCTGTTATACGTAGTTTCGAATTACTATCTGAAGGCAATTCATGGATTGAAAAGGTCGGAATTTTACAAATCAAATTTCATAACGGCTAGAAATTTTGAAACAGTTCGAGATGTGAAGTTATTCTTGTTATAAAAGTCATTGTATTTTTGATAGAGCTACTTGACTGTCGAGTGTCAGACTGGGGGCAGTGGAGCCCTTGTCGAAGTGAAGGCGGCTGTGTCGGCTCTGCGCTACGAACAAGAAGAATAATCCGACGACAACGACCCGGCGGAAATCCTTGTCCGCCTACAACACAATCTCGGTGGTGTGCCACCAACTGCACTGCGGCACAACCGCAGGAAGACTGGCGAAATAACCTCACGTAATTTCGGACAATTCTTTTTTTAAACGAATTATTTTAAGCGTTCCTTTTGTAAGTGGCCAGTAGTTTCTTTTCACGCACATATTTTTTTTATCACAACCTTTTTGCGTTGGCATCTGTACTGTCCGTCCAAAGATATTTTTATTTCGATTCCAATCTCTTTATGAGTTCTCGTTTCAATGTGAGTTCGTGGTGTGTAAAAATATGTTAAAAATTGCTGTATAAAATAATTTAATAAGAGATGACTGTCGATGTTCGGTATAGGTAGACTTCGATTGTTTGCCGCTGTACCTATAAGAGCTTTTTCTTATTATTTTTGTTTGTCAATTAATGTTAGTACTAAGAATACAATTAAGTTCAAACATTATCATGATTATCATATAAGATATCCTCATGTTACCCACCACAGTCTTTCATAATTATTTTTTACAAGAAATAACTCTATATAAAGTAATATTATGGTATTTTATATAATTAATCCTTCTTCGCTTCAGTACAAAATAATTATTATCATATACAAATAAAGAGTAATTTAACTTTAATTTGTATCAATTGTAAAAATGCACTAAGTATATACTAAAATTTCGACTATCCATACGAACAACGCGCTGCATACTTTTCCATGAATACCATAGACAATTAGGTAAGTGATGCTATAAATAAATAAAAAATATACAACCTCGTTTGCCTTCGTAATAGTTAGAAATAGCTAGAATTCATAGTTATATCAATAGTCCGCAAGTGGTTAGTCAATTAGTACTATAGGGCGTTTATCTCTAAAATAAAAATACATATCGCTTATTCTTCAACTTTGTGACAGTATTTCAATAATAAGCATGTAGACTTGTGTAATGTGGGATATAATTGAAAACAAAATCGTGTGGCAGTTCAAATAAATTACTTACTAAAAATAAAACAAATAATACGAATTTCCATATCTGTCGTTTTCACAATGTTATGTGTACATCTATTAGTTGCTGTAGTATTTAAAAATGATTTGAGTAATTATACTAAATTTAAAACACCAAACATTTTACTATATCTAAAATATGTAATATAGAGTGTATGTATTTTAAATTTACTGCATGCGAATTTTCTTTCATGTCATATCCCACATAATCGTAAATACTCCAAAGATGCAGCTTTTATTTTTAATACATATAAATGTTAAGTAGATAAGTTTATATCTAGCGTAAGTTACAATCAAAGCCTTCTGTGAGATAAACTTAGATTTGAACTCTATCTATAACGTAATTGAGGTTATATTATGCTAAATATAAAATGTTACGTAGATCTTTCTCGATTACTATAAATAATCTTTATTTTCTTCAAGATAAAACGTATAAGGGATTTGGGAATAAATATATTTTATTATGTACTGATGATTTTTTTTAAGTTAAGCCAAAGATACTAGGATATAATTTTACCTGTCTTACTAAATATTGTATCAAAATGCCACTTTGATTCTGATATTGAATTTGAAGTTTTATTTACTCACTTTAAGGCCTTGAATGGCCTATGGAATGTAAAACAATGTTATTGAAATTATTCATACAAAATACGAATATTGAAATATGCTATCATTTAATATTAATGCATTATAATTGTGTTAATTTAGTCGGATTTATTGCAGCAGTTAAAACGTGGAAACCATTCTGGAGCCAAAAATTGTTAAAATTAGTGTAACAATTACCGAGTATGTGTATTTTTTACAATGTAAATTATTCTGATTTCGATAATAAAATGTCGTAAAGTCAATAGAGTTTTATTTTAATCCGCTTTGACGTACCCTTATAACCTAAATAACGATCGGCAAACGATCTATTTATGCACTAAACGACTATTAATTATTTAAATTAAACAAGGTATACTTTTAAATTGTTAACTTATTTTCCGAAATATTAAAAAAAAATATTTATTATCTATTTTATTAATTATCTACCTACAAATATACAATAATCCACCAGAGGTATATACAATTATGAAATTTATTGGTTTTATGGATTTCGTGCCACCGGCTCTACCACTATAAATTGTTTTGCTAAGTTTCGTTCAAAAAGTTATGATTTTTAAAGCTTTTAACCTTCAATTTTCGTCTTGAATATAATGCTAAAAATTATTATTATCAAATTGTTTATAACCATTTTATTTAATTAGGGAAATTTTTATCATCATTACATGTATTACACACCTGTTTAAAAAAGCAAAAATCTGTCTCGAGCATTAACTGGGGCATTATCTCTTTAACCTCTGTATATGTATAAAACACGGATGGAAGCAAGTAATATATTTTGCTTTATGGCACAGATTAGAGCAAAAAATTCTTTGGCATGCAAAAACGTTTAGGGTCCTGGTTGTTGATATAAAAATACGCGACCCCTGTACAAAAAAATAAGCATTGCAGCGATTTTCCGTCCGTAAAACCTTTGAATATGATCCAGTTATGTTTTAGATTACTTTTTCATGTCATACTGTTTAAATTATGGGAACTATATTTTCTATCACCAAAATTTATATTTGTCATCAAGTTGTATCACCTAATAAATAGATCTATCACCACGAAATATTTTCGTTCTCAGATAAACAAAAATTGTTCCCAGGTATGAATTATCAAATTAATGTTAATATATTATGTGTAAAATAAGAGATCGATAACCAATAAAATTATATTGCATTACATGAATATAAACTTCGTTATTATAATAACAGTTTTGTTACTTATATGTAATGTAAGCTCTGTGCTCAGAATGGTAGATCTGTCACCAAATAAATCGATTATCGATCCCTGACTGCGACTCCTTTTTATTTGATATTTTGTCACCTATACAGTAGTAACATTTTATTTCGTTCAGATAATAAATTAATAGTATTCGTTATCAATTTAATACATCAATTTATAATTTTAATGAAAAAATGATCAAAGGGGCGGAGACAAATTGGCGCACTTTAAAAATTGACATGTGCAAACATATTATCGGATTAGCCATACGCTTAAAGCTGGCCAACCCCCCACCAGAAGCAAAAAAATGCGCTTATCGGCCAGAAAAGAAAAAGGGGGCGCCCTTCGAAATCCAAACCAGCGCCGATTATTCAGTGATTATTGTTTTTTAACAATAAATATTGATTATTTTAACTTTAATTAAGTGTTTTATCTAAAATTATGCTAGCCATTAGCCAGCTATTAAACCAGAGCTGATTATTCAGTGGTTATTATTTTTAAGAATAAATATTGATTATTTTAACTTTTAGTAACATAATATGATTTATTGGTGATCTCTTTAAATTAGTTTGCTTAAATACTTATTAGGACACACCTATTTTAATACATACAAAAACATTTATTTGGTACTAGACCTTATATCTCAGGATTTTAGGTGATTTATTGTGGAACTGATTTTGCATTGTTTGGTGACTACATTTTGGTGACAGATCTACTATTTTGAGGACAAACCCTATTATTTAAGAAACACAAAACTAATTAAATTGCTGATAGTTTAAATGATACCCTTAAATTATTATCAGACGAATTTTCAAAAATTACAAAAATTTAGTAGCATATAGATAGTTAATTACCATCGGATTTCGCATGAAGTAGGTAAGTAAAAATATTCATTATTTAAAAATTTTGGCAGCATTAAACAAATCCTTAACATAAAACATTCTAAACAACATCTAACTCCAAACTTAAATACGCACTTGAGGGGAATGGCACTTTTTCTTTAGAGCTATTATGCCACACCATTATAAACTTTGAATTGTTTTGCATAATTGCGAAAATTCATTGCAATGAGCAGTGAGATACATTGCTTGTGTCACAGAAACAGGCTCTTTGCTTTGTTATAAATAAATAAGAATGAAGAATGTAATGCATGCTTATGGAATAATGCTTCTTAGAAATTATAAGACCATAACAGAAAATAGGTAGCAGAATCTAACGAAAGAAGAGGGACAGGTAGTGTAAATGTAACAATATGAAATTGAAAAGAGGTAACAAAGCAGTATATAATTACCGTATTAATTTAGTAGATACCTACCAGTAATGTCGTGGTGATTTATTAAATTATTAATACAGTTTTAAACATTATTGAACCAGTATACTCAATCAAGCCTAATGTTGAGCCTCCCATTCATGCATTAATAAACCGCTAGAAATTAGCAAACTCTTGTATTTCCCGGTTCAAAATGTGACACAATTTCATTTTACTGTCTCCCGGGGCCTACTTTTTTAACACCCTGACCCAGAGTTCGTAAATTGTGCCGGTAATGACGTTACCGGATGACACTGACTTTTTATTATGAAAATTAGAAAGGGTTTGTGGCGGCCTTTAAATTTTAAACAACTTCCAATGAAGTTTGAACTAGTTGGAATGTTGACAGAGCGCGAATGATATTAATTTTTCTTTTGTTTATGCAAAAGCTACAGGCAAATATTTTCGTACGTCGGTACATTGTAGGTAAACGTTATAAAATTCTTCCGATTTACATACAAAAGAGAAGAATTTGTTTCCAAACTTTACCTAAAATTAAGCTATTTAGATAGAATATCTTTAATTACTACTGTTTCCATCCTCAGCGCTCCTAATATTCTTTATAACAACAATAAACTGTTAATAAAGTTTAGTAAACTGAAGTATTGACTGTCAATGTTAATTGTTCTTAATCAAATAGTCTCCCAACTATCCAATCTAAATTACAATGTTAAAAAGCTGCATAGAGAAATAGCCCTTATTCCTTAATAAACAACGCTAAAAGTCTCTCATCACAAATCGACTATTATTAAGACTCGTTCGTTACAATGATAGAATCTTTAATTTCCTATGTTCGCGTCAGTGTCACTTTTATAAAGACCTCGAGCTTGTACTGAATTTAGCTTGAATAGCGGGTAAATAGGATATTGGCAAGGCTGGATTGGTATTCTAGAACATGCCGATTGTTATTAATACCTGGATTCAGTTGTAAATAGACTGAGGTGCAGTTTATTTTCAATGTTATTAAGATGCAAGAGTTCAAGAGGGATCTTATTAGAAAGAATTGCATCTGCCATTGTAATCTGCTCAAATAAAAAAGATTGTCTGGATCAGTGTCTGAAGACTTATATAGGTAATTAAAAGGAGTTATATAATATTATCTATCAAAAATATTTATTTAATACTATTTATAATAATATGTAAAAAGTGATTGTGATAATAAATTGGTGCGTTATGTTGTTACAACTTTAAAATACACATGAAAATGTATTAATATACATAGATAATTTTTAATTTAATATTAAATAATAACGATAAACACTCTTTAATCGCATTCATTTGCCACAAGAGGCTTCATTATATTGTTAAAAACCTAATTAAATAAATAATTACTATTTTATATTTCGGCGAGAATTTTTGCGAAAACTAGCGGAGCGAACGAGTTCAGCCACGAGCGGGTTAATAAAGCTTAATTTATAATTACTGTAACTGTTTTATTCGTTCCATTAAAATGGTAATTATAAAAGGCACTATAAATTTAAGGGCCCGTCTAGTGGTAAAAGGCTTATGGGTAAGATACGTGGCAGAGTATGGAAAATAGCTAGTTAAAATGTTTGTAACATTCAATCAAATAGCTTCGTTGAAAAAAAAAGTAGAGATGGATTATTTTGTTGAGTTAACGCCGTCGTGTGCAAAATTCATGCATACGAGAGAAAATCCAAGAGTTCCCATTTTCTCTAGAAATGTATTAAATTACAATCTGTAAGACGTGAAATACAATTTCAATAAATTCTTTTCTTCGCCCCAAAATTCACAAAAATGTCGTGCCAAATTCTACATAGGCTCATCATTATACAGTGCAATGATAAAACATCGCATACGAGGATAGAATTTGTCCCAAATTCGCGGGAAATCCAATTTGAATGGCATTTGAGTTTTAAATTTTGCGATCAAAGTTTGGGAGATAAGGGCGGTGCAGGCCGGAAGCTACTTCCGTTCTACGACACATTATTCATAGTCTGGCCGCAGCAATGAAAACTTCCGTCGAGATACAATAAACTTCAGAGAAATCTGTTTACGAATAGTGACGCGGATTTAGATAAGGCGTCAGTTATTCGAAATAAATCAACTATGGAAAAGAATGGGAGCGTATTTTAAGTTCACTGTATAATCTCCGCTCGTAAAATAAAATTCAAATCTAAAAGTCGGCTTTGTTAGAGTAGTTTCTAATTTAAAGCTAAGGAATAATAATAGAAAGCGCTAATAAAACCGTTTCTAATTTCCTTTTTTTCACTCAAATAAATATCACTTGTTTATGTCACAAACGTCTGTCAGACGAAAGTGGGCAACTTGCCACCCATAAATATTTGTAAAGATTACATGTCATATTTGTCACAAATTCTTTAAATTTTAATAGAAAACTTTTGCCATTTTCATAACTACTGGACATGGTCTATTTCTTATAAAGTTCGGGCACAGTATTACAATATTTAGAAATTGTAGTACTGCGGTTCGTATGACCAAATTTGTACATGTTAAAAAAAGTGTCAAAGAGCCCCGAGCAACAGCAGACACAGTTGTTATTGTAAAATACGTAAGAGTTTGAAGTAAATGGTTGAAAAAAAAATAGCAAATAAACTTCACCTACTTGTACCTACTTGATTCCACTTTTTACATTTTTTGTAATACCTACGCATTTCATCAATTTATGTTCAAATAAATTAAAAAACTTTATCAATGTATTAAACGCGAAGCTTAATGTATAAGAAAATGTATGCTGAAATTTTTTTATCCGTTTTGCTCTGATTTTCCCTGCAAAATGACATAAATATTTCATGGGATGATGGTATTAAGAATTTTCCCCTACGTTCTTTTTTTAGAAGCTTCTGTTTTCAGGATTACCTCTCAGAGCGCACTAAGACGGTATAAATTGCTTATTTTAACCCGCTTAGTAAAGTTACTAGGGATTTAAATAATTTGAAAAATTTTACGCCACTGTTTTGAGCAAATTAAATGATATTAAAATAAAAATAAAATATTTTATGTAATATTATGCTAGGAATTGTGAAGTTATTGATTTAGGAACGTCGGCTAATAACAAAAGTAGCCGTATGAGTAGCATGTTTTTTCAAAATTTTAAATATCGAGAAGTTTTAATTTGTGTAGGTATTTCATATCTGATATTAAAATATTTCTCATAAACATATAGGTTGGATTGAAAAACTGTAGATATCAACTCACAGAAGAAAGTTCATCAGTAAAAACAATAAGACTTAACAATAAGTTTGTCAAATCCCGTTTCTGTATCAGAATGTACAAGATTTAGCATATCATCAATCATCCCCGCAGTCAAGCAATGCAAATCCGCTTACAAATATTATTGCAAGGGGAAATTGACAGCTATGTATATTACAAAATAATTTGAGGCATATCCTGAATGGAGTTATCCATTTCCTCTAAAACACATACAAGCGATATTGGAACTTATGCTAGTGTAGAGTATGGCGACTATTGTACGAACTAGTTTTGTTATGATATTTTAGTTGAAGGGGATCAGACATAGAGCACTTTAAATTAAGTTATAATTGAGGCATGGAAATACGTCGGCTATGGTCCAGCGTTGCATATTCCGTGGGAACTAGTTTCAGATTTTTATCGATTCTATTCGTATAGGAGGTAGCAACGTTGACAAGTGAGCATTTTAGTATAGTTGGTTCTTTGATATACTGTTCCTCTTGCTATTTCGGTTAGAGTCCGGGCTGTCTGGCTGGCCGCAGTGGTTGCGTTTAATAGTGCGCATCTTATCTGCACAGGAAAATATCCTTAATTTAAAGTCATTTTTTAACGCGTAATTTTTAATCTTTTGCCTTTAGATAGATCCAACAGACATAATTTTTTTATTGCAAGACGTTTTATTCGTTGTTAAATAGGTGCCAGACGCAATTTTTTATTTAAAATAATTAAAATGTCATCGAAATAAGTGAAATTCTATCAAGATGAGTCCCCGTGAAGGATAAGTAATCACTGTGTTACTTATACTATATATAATATTCATTTTACTATTTACAATTTTTTTGCAACAATCTACCATGGTGCCTTCTTTTCCCAACGAACCTCAAATAGGACGTTAATGTAAACTTGATAAAAACCAAATATCATCAAGAAATTAAAGACTTTTTAACGGATTTTAAATGCGATTTATTCATTGTATTATTTTCCCGAGTCTTTAATTTCAAAATGTATAATACTCGCGTAAAATCAAACACTAGAATATACAAATATCATCAAATTCATATTTATACCCAAAAGTGTAGTAATAAATATGAAAACATCTTTTAAAAATTTTAGTTTACTAATTATTCAATCTATGTATTAAAAAGGATAATATAATATAAATAATAAAGTTATTACTTACCTTTTAAGCGGACTCATGTTGATGTAATTTCACTTATTTCGATGACATTTTAGTTATTTTGAAATAAAAATTGCGTATGGCACCTATTTTACAACGAAAAAAACGTCTTGCAATAAAAAAATTATGTCTGATGGATCTATCTAAAGGCAAAAGATTAAAAATTACGCGTTAAAAAATGACTTTAAATTAAGGATATTTTCCTGTGCAGATAAGATGCGCACTAATAAACGCAACCACTGCGGCCAGCCAGACAGCCCGGACTCTAACCGAAATAGCAAGAGAAACAGTATATCAAAAACCCAACTATACTAAAATGACTTTTTTTTAAACGTTGCTAGCTCCCGTACCATATGTTCACAGTTTAGGTACTGTACTTTGAATTTTATTCTTATTTGTTTTAACGTCAACTCTATAGATTTAGTGCATACCTAAATTTCATGTTATTTTGATTGTATGTTGTAATAATTTAAGCTTATCAAGTTGTATGCAGGACTAGTGTTTTTTAATTAATGAGACAAAGCGTATAATATGAATTTTATTTTCTTACCTCCAGGCTCCAACTACGGTTTAGTTAACCATGACAGTACCTATATTAAAACTAAACATCATTTAATATGATTCAATAAAAAGTTCATCAAAGAATATCATGTAACTAAATAATATGAAATATTACCAACCTTTTACTACGTTAAAATATATATCTATTGTGTTTAGAAAAAACCCGAGAAACGTCCTTCAATTTCTTCGAAATACCGTCATTAAGGATTAATTAACTATAATAAATTTGAAGAAGCTAAGTTAATCTCTATTCTCGTTAAGGGTTATCAAACTTTGTCGTTAAAAAACATTATTTTGTATTTATGATTTCTTTTTATTACCCTCGTTTTATAAAATAGTCTTAGGTTATGCCTTCAGCATTTTCGAGAAATTTCTGTAAATTCCACCGATAAATCTATAGAAACTTAGCAAGCCACTCACATCCGAATCTCATTTGTACGATTCTCTAGCTTCCTTCGTAATAACGTATCTGAATCACTATACGAGTTATATATCTAAAACCGCTTGGTAACTAATTCGTACAATAAAGAAAATAATATAAAGGGCTTCCCAAGGTGGATGATTATTTTCCCTTATTACCGACATATTTTAGAAATCACAAGGGGAATCAACGTTCGCAAAAGAATTCTTCATTGTCGCAAAGAACACCGCACTAAATATAAATCGACGCTAACGACACGTCCTAACCTCTGCGGTCCTTCGGATTGAACCCAATACAACTAATTAAAGTGTCCGTCTGTCCGGCTTATCGCTCGCTATCATTAATTGCTAGCTTTAGGATCGGGGAGATAGTACGGTAATTAACAATATCTGGAATGCTTTTACTGCTATATTTATGTATTATTATTGTCCGTTTATTGTACTAGATCATTAGTAAGATAGGAAATTAATGGTTCAAGAAGAACTTAATCTAAGACTGGCACATACCTAGTACTCGCGTAACTGTATTGTCTTTACTCATATTATAAAGAGTATATACTCAATAAGATCCAAATGCTTTCAATCAATTATGAAAATTCTTTCATCTGAAAAAACTACAATACTGAGTTTTGTATGTTCATTGTCCATAGTTTAATACTGTTTTATTTCGGGTGACCGGGATTACTGGACACTCATAATTGATATACATTCAAATAAATAAAAAGGGGACAGTAAACTTACATTTTGGTTTAAAGCAATAAAAAATAAAGACAGATATTATTCATGCATAATTTTTATCATGAACAAGTGCATGCGGGTGGCATGTGTACTGTGTAGTATTTTATTACTGGGTTGAATGTATCATTTAAACCATTAATGATTAATGACTCGTACTGTTTATAATATCTTCATCGTACAACTTAAATAAAAAGCGGTTCTTAAAGAATCATGACAAAAGCACGCATTATCGAATACAACTTTTGAGAATTGATCCAGTTTCCTTTTAATTACTGCTCTAAAAATATTCATCTGCCAATTATTTTATAGTTTGCTAGAAGAATTTTAATGCAGGTATGCACCGATTTTCCGCCAGGACCGCAGCATTATGAACAAAAAGGCCAATGGACAAGTTGATGTGAATAAATTTCGATAAAAATAAAAAAATAAGTCACTTCCACAGCAGATATTATTATAACTATATGATAAGATTATAACTTCACAAATACTTGAATATAAAACTGCTCGTCAAAATAAATCAAATTCCGACAATTGCATCTTTCATTAGCCAGTAAATAAAACAAACAATATACTTGAGACGTCTCAGGAGACAGACTGCATCATGTTTAATTAAGTATATAAAATTTTTCTTCAGTCTTACCTCATCAGCATGCATTGCAAGACACTTCATTAGGTTATATTTTCGTCTCTCCAAAGACATTAATATAAATACAAATACCTTTACCAACTGTGCTGGACGCGTTTAATTTCATTATCATCTTTATTGACAAATACATGAACGAAAATATTATATAGGTACTAACTTTGTGGATCCAGTGCAATAAAACCGAATTTAATGTATTAAATAAATCATTTAAAAATTAAGTATGTATTATCTAACATCATAGGTATCTACTTTATTCATACCACTTTGAAGTTTTAATTTGAACAAAACAAGACTTTAAACAAAGCGTGAATTGGTTGTTCTATTACATGTTTCATGTTTAATATATATAAATGCATAACTAGATTTAACAAAGAAAGTTATCCATTTCTTCCAGCACAGAAACTTAGAAGTAGAGCGGCGATAACTGTATTAGTCATAAAAGTTTCTGTGATCTGTGGTATTAAGTAGTACTAGACATAATTCATAAATCGCCGCGTCCAAACGCACAGTCCGTAAGCACTAGCTGTTGTACGTTCATTATCATTTGTATTCAGAGCTGAAAGAGATCTGCACCTGGAGTACTGTCAGCAAGCAAGATTTATGTTGTTCGTGTAAAAGTGAACAAAACCCGCTTTTGTATGGTAATGTACCCGCGTTCTTGGGATTTTAATGCGAATTTAATGGAATCCTGTTATCTCATTGAGACAGGCGAAGCGTCGAAGAATGTAGGACGATATGACATCGCGTCGTTATTACGCGCGCTAAATTTTGATAATATAACATTTATTAATTATAATTAATCATGAACAGAGTATGTTTATTTTGATTTTGGTTAACGCGTTATGAGATTAAGAATAATTTACGATACAGTAATTATTATTACTTTATGAAAATACAAATATGTATGGAACATTTCAATTTTATTGTGAAAACACGTACATTGTACAATCGTAAACATCCATTTAAGAAGATTCCGATTAAAATACTTCAAAAATTTTTGTTACCATCTATTGATAGAAGATTTTAAGAGAATAAGAATTTTTACATTGTTATTTTTACATTTGCATTTAAAATAGATCAGCAGGAAAACAATTAAACTTGTTTTCCAAATTTATTTACATGACCTACCTTACAATCTGTAACATTCAACCTGTGTCATCTGCCAACCTGTAGGTACGCACTAAGATAACGTATAGTGGATAGGATAGTGGTAGTTGCAGGTGTCCTTTCAAGGTAAAATAGAGTTAATAATAATATTTTTAATTTATATTTTCTCATAACAACTGCAAGGACTTTGTTTTGAAAAAAAAAAAAAAACTTGAGATTAAAGAAAGAAAAAAGTTTTCACTAAACAAAACACAGCACTAAGCGGATGTTTAAAAATAAAGATCAGTATGATTGTGTTTGAACCATAGAAACAGTATTGACTAAGGAAAAATAAAAAGATTTCGGGTTCATCTCGCTTGACCTGAAAACAACTACGTGTAAAATCATTTCCTAACTAATGACAAATAAAAGGAGCACAATCACAAATCAACATTTAGCGAGCTTTCTGTACACAATTCAGAACGTGTCACCGGTGAGCGGAGAGCTGAAAGAAGCGACTTCATTATCATTCCCTTTATACACCTGAGACAAACGTTTCACACAAAACTAGACCGTAAATCCTCTGGAACACAGTTAAATATCGCCCGCAGTAAATAGCGATGCTCCAATTCGACACGTTTTGATGGCTGTATCTTTCCGGATCAAAGTAGAGCTTTTACGAATGCAGAGGAAATGTTTTTATTTTTGTTGCAGCCGTGTGCATCAATGCACGCGCAAACAGCCTCTCCAAATATAAATTTAATTTTTACCGCAACCATTACTACGTAAATTGAAAAAAAGAGAAGTAAATATCTATCTTGTATTTTTTTATCAAAAAAAATTCACTGAATTTTTTTAATTTTTTATTGTTATATAATCTCGTAATTCGCTTATAGTTATAATATGAAACACGTGTCTCATGTTAATAAATTATAAAAGTATGTATGTAATTTATCTCAATGCATATAAATATTGTGCTCATAGATAATATTATCTTGTTCGCACATTCTATTAATTCATATATATTCATAAATCAGTTTCTGCTTAACATAAATAAATTTTAAACACATAACTATGAAAATTATTGTACTACACGATAAGGATGTGCTTAGTATAGTCGATAAACTTTGCAAGGATAATTCATAAAAGAGTTTATCACGCGGCATGACAAGCCGTAATGGCTATAATGGCTCCAACAAGGAATGCTCGTGTCGCTGTAGCCAGCCTTTAATGAGCGCAGTTGTTAACGACAAATGTCGTAGTGATGTGCTTTATATCATTATATCGATTAAATTGTTATAATATTTAGCAGGTGAACTACTTTAATGTTAACGTTTCAAAACAACAATGCTTTGCTTTACAAAGCATAACGATTTGTAATTTAGGATACACCATACTTCACAATATTGCTTTATCTTCTGAACTAGTTTTTGACATGTACTTATCTAATAAATTGGAACTAAATAATGTAGACCAACGCAAATGTTGAACTACATGAGATGCGGTTTTCTTTTTAAGTAGAATATACTAGTCAGGATTAACATAAGGAATGATCGTAACATAAAGAGTTATCGAAATTCTATATTTGTGTCCGAAATTACTATATGTAGGACATATTTCTTCCATCTGTAAAATCCTGAACGTTTAGTAAAAAAAATATAACAAATATTAAATATTCCAATAAATCGATAAACAGAAGCACAACACTAAACACCATACAGAATTGCTTAATAACTGTCACCGTGAACAGTGCTGTGCCGCAATTTGAAGGTGGTATGATCGTTACATTTATCGATTAGAATCCTCCCATTAGGATTATCACAAACTGCACATAAATCGGTGTCAAACATAACTTGCTTAACCAGAAGACTAGAAAAACAGTAATCAAACGAATTAGATTATACATACTTAGTATTCCAAAAATATTAATTCGTGCTTTAAAATATCGAGAAAAAGTCTAATATTATTTCAGTTATCGTTATGCTTATAAACCATGATTCCAAATTATTTCATATTCAAAATGATTTCAATATATTATTTAGCTAACCGTGTAAAATGTTAAAATTGGTTTTCAAGTTAACCGAATAAAATGCTTCAAAGCGAAGGAAACTAGTACGAAATAAAATTCCAGGTAATTTGTCTCATTAGCAACACTTTCGTTTCGTGCGCGAGTTCTGTTGACTCGTTTACTTAAAAGGCTAATGAAACTAGCTACCTTGTTAGGGATTTAAATAATTGTAGGTTAACGCTCCTATAACATTAATTTTGGTAAAACATGTGGCTGGATATCTCCTTAAAATAAAAAATTCAGATTTAATCAACGCTTTTATAATTCAACTAAATTTGGTCTTGAATATTGCATTTTCTCCCATACAATGCGACATCATATAAAATTTACCATATATTGTGCAGTTTAAAAATGCGAAACATTTTACATTGTACATCGAACACAAAGGATCGTTTATTATATATGAATAGAATGCAAAGAAAATTGCTATTCTTTTTAACAGGGGTATTAAAATTCATCGTTTTGACTGAATAACTGATCGTAAATACTTTTAATCCGTACGTTTTAGAACACCTATCAAAGCACAAACAATTTATAAAACAATCAACTCCACATGAATTCAATTTAATATGTAATTACGAACATAAATTTCATCGCAAAATATTATTTTGCTGGCGTTCTAAACAAATTTAAATTTCTGTTGATTTTAATTAAAATCCTTTGTGTCTGTCCGTATATTGGGGTCCCTGGACCGTCTTTAATTAATTGTTTCTTATCAAATTGTGAGAGCCCCCCGACAGGTTGAACATTCCAAGTCTCTGTTTATATACAGTTATTAAATTTCAAATTAAAGCGATACAAGGAATTTTAGTTTAAGCATACATAGAAATCAGTAAATATTGAAGTAATGGTAAATAACAAATATAGTAATTTTCCTCAAACTACTGTTTTATGTTTTACTGTTTTATGCTAAATCAATTATTTATTTCTTATCTTCTTTTATAACAGGTACTATGAAATATTTTGATACTTCAAACTTTTGGATTAAACTCTTATTTGGAAAATGAAAATATATTACTCAATGTGAAAAAAAGGGATTATCACAAATCTTAATTTAATTCCAACATTTACATTTCGTACAACACATTAATCCTCATCCTTCGTACAAACATTGCTGTTAAACACATCAAAGTCAACAAAACAATTCCAAAGCACTTCAATATCAAATGTCCCAAGCCGAAGATCCAGAACTTAATTAAGATGCTCCAGCTTTGAATCTAATTACTGAGACCCTTTCAAAAACCTGACCCCGCTCAAGGGCCCTTATAGTCTAAACATGTGCCCATAATTTGCACGTTAGAAACGTAAGAACCCTTAGCAGAGTTGCCAAGTCCTTCATGCTCGATTGCGGTAAGTCGTCTTTGACAGTTCCAAGTGTACCTGTGATTTTCTTTAGCTTCGTAATACTTGCTGGTAAACCCCGAATTACTTTATATTTAACGAATGGTTAACTCAATTAAAACGTGGTTATTGTGTATACGTGTATAAGAAAAAGTCTACCTACAAGACTTTCTCTTTGCTTCTTCTTGCTTCTCGGTGGATTTTAAACAATCATACAGAATTAGAAAATAATATTTTCGTCTTAATTAACTTTCTGGCTAATTTCACCTATTCAAAGTGAGGCGAGCAGTTAATTAAAACATAAAGTGTTTATTATTTTAAAATTCCTCTGATGAATTATTATTTTCTATGAAACATCCGCAAATTTGTTCCCTAAAAAGCAGTTCATAACCTTAAAATCAAACCCCAAGTACTTGAATCCCCTTACCAAACAAAACTTCAACACACCTACACAAAATAAATAAGAATAATCGTGCTGTATCACTACGAATAACATCTCGAAAGACTCGTTTGAAACATTGCTCAACTATACACATACCTCATTAGAGGAGCTTTCGTACGGAACAAATAAGCCTCCCCTCAGAGGATCTAATTAGCCCCATACAGTCGGAGACACGTGACACGTCTTGGGATTTTTATGTACATTTGAAAGGTGTGGGCTTATTTAATTCGGCTTTTGTGGGTACGAAGTCGTTTAAATTGTATTTATTGTGAGGATTTGGCGTTAATTGACTTAATTACATCGTAGGACGAACATGTTGGAGGTATTGTTAAATTCAGATATAACTTTTTAAGCCAAATGTGATAAAAATATAAAATTATCTTTAGTTTTGAAAATAATCCGTGGATAAAGTTTCAAATAAACCAAATCAGATCTTGTACACCCTACAAGAATCTTTAAAATTTTTCAATTTCAGCTACAAAATAAGTCTACTTTTGTTAGAAACAACTAAAACTTACTCGATTCGAATATTTCAAAGAAATACCTAAAAGTGGATTTCGAATAAACTTGTACCAGGAGCTCTTTATAATTTTTCCTTTCAAATAAATATTTCTGCTTTGACAAACATCCTTTTAGGTATAACGCGTTTTATAAAAGTTCTTCGTTTTTCCTTGAAAGGAAAAGGGTCAATTATATTCAAACTTACATAAAATTTAGAATATAATGGTATGTAGTTAGAGAGAGAGTTTGTGCCTGAGATTGAGTCAAAATTAAATAGATTATAACATAATCTTTGGTCTTTATTTTCAACTGGCGTCGGCCCTAAGCTCGCACGTGATACAATAGATATAATACAATATACATATCGCCTTCAAGTAGGTACTCAGCGATCACGTTCATAATATTATCTAATATTGAAATATTATAAAATAATTTACTAAAACTCGCTCCAGTATTTCCAATGATTGTGTTCAAACAATCATATAAAACTTCAGCTTTACATTATTAGTATAGATATTTATATGGTACGTCTATTTTGTAAGAGTTTCTTATGTAGCTTGTTTGATTTTTAAAAAGAAGTAGAAAGGATTTAGGTCAATATAATATAGACTCAACGCTATGAAGCTATTCAATTAATCTTAATAAATTCACTTAACAGGGAGACTACAATCAAACCGCGTGTTTATTAGTGTTAACTAGAAGTTCCTTGCAATTTGCCGTCTATGTCCAATCAATGAAGGCATTGATGAAGGCATGAAAGGTCATGGAAGAGCCTGAATCGGTTTAATTGAGCCAATCACATACGATCATGCCCTGATAGTATGCAGACAAAACTGTAGAATGATATTCCCTAATTAGTCACAAGCATATTTACATGCTTTTGAAAATATGTAGCTTCAAGAAACGACGCAACGTTCTCATTACGCAGCGTATTTTTTTTTTATAAATAGCAAATAAATTTTGTCGAGATACGATTAAAAGTTTATGGTTGTGATAAAAGATACCTATTTGAAGCAATTACGAAGTTATTTGAATAATTTTATGAATAAATTCACAACATTTTAAAGTGATAAATAAATTATAATGAAAAATTATTTAATTCCCTTATCTAAAAACTTATCAAAATCACGAATAAAATACTTAACTTGATAAAGTCTCAAATATCTATCCAAAACATTCGTGAACAATACCAAACTTCTGGTAATAAGATATTTTGAGGAAATTCAAATTCTAAACAGACGATAAACAACTTCGGAATTACGAATTACTGTTGTTCCGTACATTTATAAGCTGTATTTTGTTATATCCTAAAGTATTATTTTAAGCGATATTTACAATTAAATTGTATTGTAAAAAAAGTAAATATGGTTCGTAGTAACAGATAACTCAACTTTTCCACACTCACTTTTAGTTTCAATATTTTTTTTACCAGCCAGCTAGTAATAATTTATATTTGCTGATACTTAATTAATTAAGTAAAAATACAATGCAACCTTAACATACGAACAATTTCTTACCCTCGGCCAGCTGTATTGCCAGTCCCTAGTGTATGCTTTTACAAAATTAACTTGTTTTTGTAAATATAGTTAGAAGCTGACACTGGAGACCGCAATCAGCTAAGTGCATGTCTATTTATGCAGTCGATTTACCATTTCGATGTTAAATTTGTTGACCCTTGCGGAATATTCTTATAAATTCATCGGTATTGAACAATTGGTCCATAGTACCTAATTAAGGCAAAAAGTCTGACATGATATTATATTACAACCTCTACGTGTAATCGCTCAGATACGATACATAGCAGACTTCAATATGCATTGTATATTAACAAAGATTTATATAGTTTGAGATGATTTAAGTAAGGAGCTAAACAAAAGCTAACTGTTTATTACTCTATACTTGAATATAAACACAACGCTATTTTAACTATTAAACTGTTACAGGAAAGAGCAGTACTATTAAACTGTTATAGTTATTTATTCATGTCTATCCTTACATATAATGATACTCTAAAACTTAATTAGTTAGCTCATCTCTCTTATTTTGAATAATAATCCGGCACAAGTGTTGTAAGATGCGCGTTATATCATTTTCACAGTAACTGAACATAATTAACTACCTCCTGACTAAATATTATTTTACCCTAAAACAATTTTCCCGTTTCCTTAATCAACACTAGCTTTCGCTGTTTCGCGAGCTGTGGCTCCATCTTCAAATGATTAAGATAAAAAGGATGAAAAGCAATGTTTTATAAACATGGTTGGATAAAACCATAAATAATTGCAAAAACCCATCCATACAATAATTATTTTTAACTGTATCCGACATAATTATTTCTATATCTCAACTAAAATAAAACGCTCGATTGTTGTTATATGATAGGTATAATTAATAATAATCGTTTCGTCTATGAAAGTGAAAATGTATGTTACGTAGGCGATTTTTGAATAAACGATATTTTGAAAAGTTTACCAAATTTTACACTGTGACTAGAATTTTAAATATATTCAATTGAAAATATGGATTGAGTATTCCACAATATATCAATTGTTAACTATTTATTTTATTTATTTATACAATAAAATAATACAATTCATTATAAATTAAATTTAACTGGCGCAAACATAATCTCTTTAGAGATTTACCGCGTGCCAGCGCCGTCGACATACAAAATAAAGATACGATAATATTGACAAACAATAATACAACATTATTACATACATTCATTCACAGAACTAACAAAACTTAGGTATCGCTTCAGATAAAAAGGCTACCCCAATAAACGTTTAATAAACATTAACGTCGCAAATAAAGTGCGTGAGAAATAACACCGCACCCATTATTTTACGAGTCTGAATGAGTCACGAATAGATTTTGATTAAGATTAAGCAAATGTCACATGAGACGCGAAAAGATAATAAACGGCGCTGAAATGTGTAATTTAATTTGTTTACTGCGCCGCCTTTATTCGCTCTGCATATGAATAAGATGGCTGATAAGTCTTACCCAACCAGAATAATTTATGAGTGTCGCCGCTTTCAATGTAATCTAATTATAAAATATCTTTGAATAAAGTGCCGTAAACTTTATAGCCAGAGTATTATTGTAATGTATTTGAGACATCTGGAAATCCTAGAATGATAATATCGATTAATTCATATTATTCTGTAGGCATGTTCCTTTTTTTAAGTAAATAAAAAAAAACAATAAACCCATTTCTACACTAATTTTCATAATAAATAGTCTATACAATTAGTATGATGTTTATTAATATAGAAATTAATATAAGTTGGGTTACAAAAATGGTCATTAGTATTCGTTTAATAATGTCAGCAAAAGAATTGAGAAGCTAATTCATATTAAAGAATGCTCGGTGGGTCGTTTAATATTCAGAACACATTGTATTTCAGGCTATTTATTATTCTTATCTTTCACTCGTATATAAATATATTTATTATTTTTATTACCATTTGCGGAATCTTTTCTGCCGGGTCAAATAAAAGAATCGTAATAAGAGCAATTAACATTTCTGCATCCATGAAATATAAAACATTGTTATTTATAATAGAGTGGAAATATTGTAAATATGAAAATGTATTTTTTGCCTTTCCTATTTATAAGTTATGACCATGATTAAACATCTTGTTCTGCCTCGTTATAATGCATATTCAACACACTTTACTCACTTAAAAGTCTATAAATTAGTTTATTAGATTCAACAAGATTTCAATAATGATCAGCAATTCTGAAATTTTAGTTAATTGGCAGGATAAAACCCATGTAAATACAACAAAACGGCACAAGAGCACTAGAAATATAGAAAAACTGAATATATTATTTGTTTATTACGAACAGGTGAACATATGTGAATGTTTTTAAAATAAATACCTTTTCGTTGCTACAAAAGTATGAAAATAAAATGTACTTTGCATGTTTAAATAAACAAATCTGTCCCGTTAGAATGCTGGCTACAGCGGAGTTTTGAGAGGGTAGAAAATTAGATGAGCCGTCTGCATTTTGTGAAGTGTACTCAAATGTGTAAGCAAATGTAATTACTTTTAGTCAAGAGCCCCTCGATGAGTAAGTTGATTGAATCGGTTGACGTGAGTGATTCCTTCCCTTTGTTGATGACGTATGCAATTTGGTAGGCACGCGTTTGTAAGCAACTTTTGCTTATTCACTTTGTAATTGTTAAACGATTATAGGGGGAGGATATCGTTTATACTGAGATTCTTCTCATTTTCTTTCCCATTGATTTGTATAAATTGGAAGAAATAAATAATTTACGGTTGTAAATTACCGCATTGCATGTATCTAAATCGCCCCTATTGGTTTAACCTAATTGTAGGCATTACTTTATAAACATATTAAGTTATGTAACTACATTTGAACAGTTTTATGTAAAATTGTTTCTCAATGTTCTGTTCAAATGTGTCGCATTTACTATGTATAGATTATAAAATAATATAATGACTTTAAAATATCTAAAATTATTCTACGTACATATTCGTTAGCAGTCAGTACAACATGTTATCGTCTTTTGGATACACAAACCATATCCCCTACTCGTCTTATTCCTAAACTAATACAATTCCATCTATATCCCATTTCGGATCGTTTGTAGATCATCGTATAGGGAGTGTATACAGAGAACATCGTTTAGTTGGATTAAGATATTATGGAAAACAAATAACTCGAGAATCATATGCAGTTAGCATTGTTATACAGCTCACGTTTGTAATACGATGGCATCGATTCTTTGCAATACAACTTTTTAATCTTGACAACTTATCTATTAAGACACAGCTCAAATTACCTACTCTACTGGACCGATAAGTATGAGGCATATGAGGATGATACTCATAGACACTATTGTGTAGACAGCCACTAAAAAGGATTTTAATAAATTCTATCCAGGGAAAAAATAGAGGATGAATGTTTGTAGCATGAATGTTTATTGACCAAGTGGACGAAGCTGCGGGCAACAGATTGTATAATCCATACTAATATTATAAATGCGAAAGTAACTCTGTCTGTCTGTCTGTTACTCAATTACGCCTACACTACTGAACCTATTTACATATTTTGGTACCCGAGAAAGGACATAGGCTACTTTTTATCCCGGGAAAATGACGCAATCCCGGAAATCCCACGGGAATGGGAACTATGCTGGTTTTTATTTGACTGCGCGGGCGTAGCCGCGGGCGGAAACCTAGTATAAAATAATTCTCTAAGTAAGGTTAAGGCTAAGGTATATCTGATAATTTTTGATAACCTTGCGCAGCGAAGCGTAAAAGATATTTTGACGGCACTATTACGCGCCTCACTAAACAAAACAAAAATCAAGTAAATCAATTTGTATTCTGTAAATATAGCCTTAGATGTTCGAGTTAAGTGAAGCGGTTAATGAACAAATGTTTTTCCCGGTCCTCAATCAGTGCTCAGTCATTTTTCATCGGAAAATCGGACAACCGCCCGGGGAGGCTTTTTATTGTGAGCGAAGGCAGTGCCACTTGCCAGTTTGAATGCTCTTTAAGGTCACGCCTTTGACTAAAATGAAAATGATTTTTATGAACCGGTTAATAAAACAATATTAATTTATCAAACAAAAATTGTCGTAGTAAGTAGTTATGCAGTTAATCTAGCGTATGAAATATTGATTCTTCCGAATATATTAAAGTTATTATTTATTGTGAAAGCCATTTCCGATATAAATGTTATTTATGACTTGCTTTGTAACATTATCTTACAAAAAGGGACTTTACATATTAAATTAACTTTTTTCCTTTCCCTTACTGTTCTACACATTACACAATATTATAGACAAAATCCAAACTCAATAAAGACTCAATTTGGGAAAATGCATTCAATCTTATAATTCCATTAACAAAGTCAATAGTTTCAGTGCCGTCTGTCTTAAAATTTTCCACGAAATATATTTAAGAGCGTCAACATTGAAGGGAGAGTACTCACGCGTAAACGTTTACCAGAATCATAGATGATTGGTGAACTAGATGTGGCAAATAGGCCTAGTGTCTCATAATAAGTGCAAAGCTCTCACTACATGGTGAGACTAATTTATATCTGAATAAGCTAATATGCGATGAATATAGAGTCTTTTACTACGGAAATCAATAATTATCTGAATATATTTGTTAAGTGAATCTGCTGAATATAATATTATTAAAGTATTGTCTTCATTTTATATCGTTTTTTTGTCTTCGTTAGATTCTTTTGTTTTAACTGTCACATGTTTTAATTATATTTTTTTTGTTCTGACAAATATTTATTTATTTCTTGATAAATGTTCATTTCTTTCTTTCATTACATTATGACCTACATGTTATAGATTCCATTAGGCTCCTTTGCTCCATCTAGTTTATAATATGATCTGTACTCAGGAGGTTTTATTTATATTCCTGGCTACATCTCCCCACCGCAACCCTTTGTTTGCTTACTCGATAACTTTGATCATTGGCTATTCATTACTTGCTAGATAAGTGATTAATGACTAGACGAGCGATTAATTAGAGGGAATATTTTGGCTAATGTGTAATATGTGTGGAAGTTTTCATTCTGCTGAAACTCTTGTAAACAAGTTTGTGTTAATTGATTAATCTGTTTATAACTCATTATAAACTGAATGAGATCAAAGCTAAATTATTTCATGCCAACGATGATTACTGCGTGAAAAAGAAACGATTGGAAGGATTTAATATTGTTGTAATAATTAATTTGCGCCTTCAATAATCTGTGGTCACTTTTTATGTAATGGCAACATTTTGTTTTGTACTTCCTCTTCTCTGCGGACATTGCTCGTGTAACACGTATAGTTTTCATCTTAATAAAGTTTTCTTATAAAACGTGCACCTGGGTTTTTATTGACTAGGTATACCATCAAGACAACAACAAATATTGTAAATTTTTTGTTAATTTCAAAATTATTCCTCTATTCTAAATTCTACTCCATGTTTCGCTACCCTTGAAACGTTCCAACCGGCTTTCTCAACTCGACGAAGTCAGGAAAGTAAAGCACACCTAGCTCTAGTATATAACTCGTCAGACGCATTCATACAACCGTGAAAAGTAACAAGTAATCCTCTCCAGAGATTATTCCCGTATAACCTGCACCCATCGTAATGAGAGGAATTATGAGGTTTTTTGCGGAAAGCGCTCGAGTCGCGCGTCCCGAGCACCCTCGTCAAAAGAGCCATTCGAAAAGCCTTTTTGAGCACTAAGTTTTAAAATATAGTAATGTGTACGTCTAGGTGCTCGCAAATGTCGACGCTTTATGGTTTCTTTTTAATTTTATCGGTTTCATTCCCGCGGTGACACTTCACATTAAGTTTACCTCCGTGTCGTTTTAAAGGCCTTTAAAAGTAATATAATTTTGTATGTAGTCTTTTTGGCTGCGTTTAATTGCTGAGCTGGTTTATTATTGATTTAAATCTGTGTTATTTTTAATACATTCCCAAGTTTTCTAAACACTTAATGGAGTTTGAAATACTTTAATAATATCAGCTTTTGTTTTTTAGACGTTTATTGATGAGATGCGACCTCATTAAAATGCAGTAAAGCCAAGTTAAATTTACAGAAAAACTTTGTTTCTCTGCATAATCGCGTTTAAAAACTTTTCAACGCAAGTCGTCAACAATTTTATACAAATGCGGGAATCAGAAATCGATAACAGTAAAATTCACTGGAATTTTAAAACTTTACAATTTACAATTTTATTGGCATTTGCCACTCGACGAAACTAAAAAAATATTTTACTTTGTTGCAAAATTTTAAGATGAATAAACGAAACGCTGTTAATATGTTTTATATGTTGTATTTAAATGAGCATACTTCTTAAAATAATCATTTAGTTTTAATAAATCTACTCATCAAACTAATCCATAATTTCTTCGCTTTTAATTTCCTTTACATTTTAGTTTTAATTAAAAAATGTTTACTAAAAAGCGCCAAAGGTTACAGCGCGTGAGATAAAAATTCGAAGAGCCTCGGATTACGAGCGGTAGGAATATTAAAAAACTTTACCCTCTCCAAACTTGGATTGTCTTTTTTGAGCCCGTTTAGCGCGATTTGTGCCTTTGTTTTCTTCCCCGAAGGTCGTTTGTTGCGAACTTGACTCGTCTTATCGTGTTTAATAAGCGCGTCATGTTACTTGTTTTAGCTTCTGTCATCTTTCCTGACGTTTTACGGCTGTAAAGTGGTTGGGAATCGTAAAATATTTGTACGGTTCTTATAATATTTTGTAATGTAAGATTTCTGTATGAGTTTCAGCAAAAATGTTTTATGAATATCATAATTTTGGAGCTATGTTATGTATCTACCTACTACACACTTTAATAAATCGATAACTACAACGAATAATCGGTAAAATACTATCAAAACTCGCCTTCGTTTACTTGTTTCTGCGGTGATACCTTCAAAGCTCTCTCAAATACAGTTACACAGTACAAATAGTTTCAGGACGATCGATCATCCTACAACTATCACCTATGTATTTTAATGTGTTTGTCAATTTACCATGCTTATAAAGTAAGTAATAACTAAGATTATAATATAAAATACCAAAAACGAAAGAAGACATATCTTCAAGGTACAGCTGATTCTTATTGGATTTTAAATTCACAGCAATACAAGTGTTGTGGCCATGCTAAATTCGCACAAATACGATACGATATAGTTTTATATAGGTCTTCGCCATTTATTTAGTTAAATATGTAGCACCCAAAAAGGGTGTAATGGAAGTGGCCTTCGCCAAAATTATACCGTTTTATTTGCGATCGCCAGAGCATGTTTGATTAGGAAGGGTGTGTTGAGCTTTTAATAATATTTCGCTCCATTTCCAACTGAATTATTTGACCGTAACAAGTTATATTTAGTAAATTAAATTATTTATTCTTAACAGTACTTCAAAAAGTTGTGTGTATTTTAAGACAAGTTTACCAAAAATTAAGGAAAATTTCAACAATTCGTTCTCTACTTTTAGTGTCTGAAAAACTGACGCTATTTATAAATTTGTAGGTATTCGTTTTATACATGTAGATGAAGTTTATAAATACATAATAAGTATTATTGTGCTTATAACTTTCGCTCATGAAATACACATACTTTTCTTTGAATAAATCTGTCCTGTCCGTGTAACAAAATTGACTCGAAAATTTGTTCAAGCATTTACGACGTTAAAACTCAGACATAAATACATAAATAATTCATAAAGCTACATTACTCACTTCTCTCTAAGAACCTCAAGACTCCTAAAGCCTGCACATTGCAACTGACTGCACTGAATACATAAAATTGTTTTACTCACAATGAGACCACCTGTCTCTACCATCTTGCTTTATTGTTTGCGAACCTTAATAGCTGTTTAACAGACTGAGGTATTTCTTATAGAAAAAGAGCTCTTTATCGAATTCATATAAGATAATAATTTTATATTATGAAAATTAAGGTTTTTAGACGATATTTCTTGAAAAGAAAGCTAAAAAGTCTATAATATAGCGACAATCGAACTTTTTTGAATTTCAAATCCTTCCTTATCACGAACAAATGGAGTACAGTTGAAATTGTCACTATATGAGTTGTGTTTCCTAAAGAAACTTTCAAAATTCATAGCAAGGGTATCAAAAGGGCGCGTACCTGTGTCCACAGCTATGAATAAACAGAGCACGAACGCAGCTTAACATAGAATTTTCAGCACGTGACCATTCTGTTTGCATCCAAAGGTAATACGGGTGGATGTTTTTTAAGGTTCGTTGTACTGACATAAACTTACATAGAAATAGTCCCTTCGATGGTAAGAGGGTTGACCTAGTTTCTTTCAACTAGCAGTGACCATTGCCTTACACATTCAACGACTGCAAACACCATTTGTTTGCTTTTATAAACAGTTGGTAAACTGCTGTAAAGTAAAGCTCTAAGCTCTTGTTTTGTCTTCGTTAAAAGAGATACACGGCTTAGTTAAATTGTATCTTTGTGATTTGTTCGTGGGTATTATGTTTAGTATTATGTGGTACCTATATTTAGAACAAGAAAAGTTAAAGAAGACTAACTGAATACGGATATTTATGAAAGTAATTTTAAATTGTTTTTATAATAACCAAATGTTGGTTATTATAAAAACAATCGTTTCATCGTTTAAATGAATGCATTAAAACGATCGTCGTCAGTTATTCAAGGTACTATTTATGCCAGTCTGTATAATAAAGATATAATGTGAGTGAATAGGCTAGGTTAGACTATAAAATATAATTGACAATCTGGCCATTAAACTATAATTGTGTTTATTGTTGTCTTACAAACTCTTTCACATTTTAAAAGCTGTTTATATTTGATAAAGCACATATAACTATAAGATTTTTCCAATATACACAGACAACAAACAAACAGAAACGTTTGCGTACGTTCGCGTTTTGGAATTTTCCATTAAAGCCAAATAATAGTAGTACACTTCACTACATAGTATAAAACAAAGTTGCTTTCTCTGTCCCTATGTCCCTATGTCCCTTTGTATGCGTAAATTGATGCGTTCGTTTTTCTTAATAGATAGAGTGATTCAAGAGGAAGGTTTTAGTATACAATTTATTAGGTTTTAGACAAAGCGGGCGAAGCCGCGGGCGGTAAGCTAGTTGTAAATAATTTATAGCAAGTATTAGGGCATAATAAATACAGAGCCATCCCAATATAACATAGAATATTATTAACATTTTCTTAATATTATCTATGTAGGTATCATTATAATTTTAGCTTAAATTAAAGTCTAAGCTAATTCTACAAAGTTTCCTTCAATTTTATAGGTTTAAAAAAATACATAAAATATTCATATACTTCCTATACGCTAATCTAAGTTTAAACCAAGAAAAATACGCGAATAACCATGAAAGGTTTTAATAGGACGAAGTAGCTTTAAACCGGGACGTCTCAAGCACTGAGTCTTTTGAAGCTGAACCCCGCTAGCTAATGATATGAACGGTGAATATTCGTGACGTCAAAAAGAGCAGTCAGCGTGTCCGTTAGAAAGAGGTCGGGAACGGATGGAAGTCGGCTCCAATTTCTTGCGGGTATGATGCTGTGGATTAAGTTAGAAGCTGAAGGAATTTTGGGTGTTTATCAAAGTTTTTTTAGGTGTTTATCAAAGTTTTTTTAGGTGTTTTTTGTCCTTGTGTAAGTGGCGTCCCGTGTGGAAATTATCGAGTTTATAATTGAAGGAGTGCTGTATATATGAAATACATTCAAATTTATTGTAGTCTTAAACGTAGCAGCGGGTATTTGTAAGCGCAAAACGAACTGACATACAAGCTAATCTTCAATCCTATATAAAGCTTAAGAATAGCTTTTAGCAATAAATTTACCACAGAAAACTTAACGCTTACAGTATGATCAGTTATTCATTAACACATGCAATTTATGTACGTAAACCTTTTTCACATTGCTGAAATAGTTTTACTTCAATCATCAAAGTATTAGAAAGATATGCTTGACTTCTATCAATATTTAATGATTTATATCAGAAACTTAAATTCAAAAATTAGCTAAGTTCAGTTTGCGGCATACACAACGATCCGGAACTAAAGCAACGATCTGCGGAAATTGGCCCGCGTCTGCGAATTTAGCGAGCGATACAGGGCTTCAATTTTACCATTACGAGTGGCATTTTAGACAATTTAAACCATTCATAAAGCATGATTATATTACTTTCTTGTATTTTATGTAGACTCTTATATTGACCGATAGGTAAGCATTGTTAACATTTTTTAAACAAAATATGTTGACGCAATTTTAATTAATTGAAAAAAAAAACAATATTCAACTAACCACATTATGTATATATTATTCGTAAGTACCAACCCTACCTAATGTCTCTCAACTTTAAAATGAATTGTCTGTTAATTTCTATGATCATAAAATACAAAAAAACAACAACAAATAACAATTTTCCTCCTAAAAGATTTTCCTAACAAACTTAGCTACGAAATTGTTAAGAAAGAAATCAAATTATTTACTTAATACGTCTCAGTTACGGAGCATCTACAATTCGCCGAAAGCAGTTGTTAAATTCCTTCCAATTAAAATGTAGATGTCTCCAGAGCAGTTGAGAAGTCATAACAAACTGATCAATTGTGGAAATTGAGCCAATTTCTTTACGCAGCCATAACTTTAAGAGCTCTTTTAGTATGGATCACTAAGATGTTGCTACAGGGATACGTTCACCCTGAACGTAAATATTTAAATGACCACAATAATTACCCGTAAAATATATAAATAGAGAGTATCTACTGATATCATCAGAATGTACATTTCTGGGATTCACAATTGGTTTATTAATATTCGGAACAATTTGTTGATCTTTGTTTGCTAGTTTATTATCAACTAAATAGATATTTTTGCCAAGACTGAATATAAAGAAAACTACTATAAATAGTTTTCAGTTAATATGTACTACTACTACTACTACTAATTACTTTTTTATGTTTTGTTTTTGTTGCCCAAAACTGAAAATTACTGCTCTCCATAAAACCTTAAAATAATATAATAAAACAGTCTCAATATGAAAGCACCCGTTTCTTTAAGACCAGGCTTCCAAATTTCACAGCCATATAAATAATAAAATTCCCCTTCAAGCTCTTTGTGTTGCTCCAATTTAGTGTTTTTACTTAATATTGCTTTGCGACATAATATTTACTGCCCAAATTTACAATTCAGTATGTAGGTACGTCTATTACCTACTCTATTGTATAAATGTTGTGTCATAGGGTCTATAATCACTGGACCGAAGGGATTTTCGAACGATATTTATGAATTTATTGGTGTTAATTCGGATGGTTTGGTCTTGACTCTTGAGGTCTTGAGGAGATTTTAGTATCTAGTACTAGCAGATCAGCTTTTCCGCGTCATATAATTACTACCTTTTATAATTAACATTATGTATACTTATCTTATAATATCTGCATTACTCTATAAACATGAAACAATACCAAGTCTTGTATAAATTACGCATAATTTATATGCAAACCAAAAGCACCTATAGCTAGCTTTTTGCATCAACAAATCCTTCCCTCTATTTGCATGATCAGCTCTGTTATGCTTTTTATTACGGCCATTTTTATAACGTTTCCCGCCATAAAATGTAAAACATGGAGAAAGAAAAATGCATACGTCGCTTATGTTTAAGTATAAATGTTTATAGGTATAAATAAAAATCTTCTGCATTATGTATGAATAAATAATAAAGTGATATTTTCAATTATAAGAAAAACTCAGCGAAAAAAGATATTGATAGAAGAATTTATGAATATCGTATTCATATGATATCCCTATCTAAAATGTTTGGTACAATATCGAAAGCAGAAAAAATAGAGTCTTTGTGAAATAATATGAAACTTGTCACCAAGTCTGTTACCTACCTTGAGTTGATATGTGCCACTTTGCTCCTCAAGTCTGTCTTAAAAATAAATAACGATTTGTTAAATTTAATTTCTTTTTGACAGATAGAAATATTAGGAACGAAATAAAATTACATTTATGACATTCAGGATAATAATATAACCATGCTGAAAGTAAATGATAATCTTTTAATTACGAACAGAATGAGATTGCTTACTTGAATGAACTGAATAAGAACGGCATGCCAAATATGTTGTATACAGTAAAAATAAAACGTATCTATAAAAACTTACGACTCTTATAGAAACGGTCCTTACAGTGTGAATAGTAATGATAATAACTATTTGATTTCTTTTTTCTTTAATTTATATTTATGAGAACACAAATAGTATTTAAGTTATCGTACTATAGAGTACTCTTTTCAACAATTTACTACACATAATCATAAAGTCATTGTGCAATTGCTAATAAGTAGAAATTTAACAAGTAAATCACAAAGAAAGTAATGAAAGTATCAAGTGGAGTCAATCTATGAATGGTCCATTGCACCCACGTAAAATATTGACTCGTAACAAGATTGTATAGAGCTGCAGTGATCGAAGAAGTCTTTGTACTCACGCTAATAGCTCTTCATTCAATGTCCATATTTACCCTCTTCGGAAAAGTTATCTTCGATATATCACTTGTGTAGGGTATGGAAATGTTTATTTACTTTGCTTGTATGTGCTTCTAGGCAGTTCCATTAATCTGAAATGTAATAAAATATATATTGACATTAATAAAGTGTTCTTGAGTTATTTTGAAGTAACGTAAATTAATGAAGTTGTGTTTAGTGTACTTCAATAGCAGTTTTATATGATTATGTAACTATTTGAAATTTATGTTGCTTGGATAATATGTGTTTCAATGATATTTCAGGATATCAAGGCGATATCCGCTCTAAAGAAGCTTTTAAATACATTAATTGAAGAAACTAAACAAACAAGACATCTTAAAATAACCAAATAACACTTAGCACTACGTCTGAATTAACAATGATTAAAATTACCCATATTCGTATAAGCTTAAAGCAAGAATGGTAGAATCGCTTCCCATATAGTCCCTTTGATAACGCTATATACATTCATGGCAAATAAATCACAGCAGAGAAGAGACGGTGCGTGAAGTCTTGATATTTCGCGTCATTACTCTCAAGACGCGATTTTTCCCTAATACAAAGTACAGGTATTAGACGATGTTCTCATTTAACTCGGAAATGCTCCGGAGATTACCTCAAGTGTGAAGGAGTTTGACACGCTTATATTTTTAGCACGGATATCTCTCGGAAATATGTAAATTTAACGATTACTGAAGTTATGAATGCAATTTGTTAAATTCGTAAATACGTATAATACAAATATAGCAAAGTTTTTCATCACCTTATTTCACTCGATTTATATAAATTATTTTTGTATAATTTACATAGCCTTTCTAAGAGGCATATAGAATATTAAGTGCTTTTACAAAGTTTCTTCTTCGAATTAAAAAAATCGTGAATATTGTAAATCGATTGTAATCCTTTGATAAAAACTTTTTTGGCAAGTATTATTTATAGCAATAATAATTGTAGGGCGATAGACCCAGTGGTGGGCTGCGTGGCTAGTGTTGGAGGGATTTATTATAAAATCAAACTAAAAAGTACACTAATTGATTTATTGCTAAAATCTCTGCTATTACACTTTCACTTGTTACTTAATTGTTACTGTTATTGTTAATTGTTATATTATATGTTAATTATTATATGTTTAATGTTACTGTTAATGTTAATGTTACGCGTCGCGACGGTTATATGTTATTTTGTGGACTGTTGATTGTGGACTGACTTAAATTTATGTTAAACGCCGCCCGCGATACCTAGTATTGCTGACTAGGGTGTTCGGTGGTCATTGCACCGAACAATAATAATTATTACGAGTTAACAAACAAATTCGATAACCTTGCTATCTGCTGAACTCTTGAAAGCTGAAACTTTGTTTATAATACCTCTAGGACAGGGACCAAGGGATTAGAGTGAAGGGGAAGTCAGCCCTAACTTACAAATCTCACAATGCTGATAACATTGTGCTCTGAGTGCTGTTCAGATAAGATTGCTTGTTTGCATGTGAAGTGAGAATATTTAACTAGTAATGTATAGACCTTTAACGCTTTGTTTGGCTTGTTTAACATGGGATGTAGAGTTTAACTGTATGTAAATAGACAATTTGAAACGCTTTTCTGGTATATTATGATTCTGGTTAAGTATAAAAGAGCTTATGTAAAAAATTAATATTTAAATAATAATAAATTATTTTTTAAATATGTTAACACTTCAAAATTTACTTTTCCAGATATTACAGAAGCGATAAATATAAAATATACCTTAATTTTTTGATATATACAAAAAGTAAAAGGATTAGGAATTAAAACTAACAAAAGCCCAAGCTTTTTTATATCCGTATCGATTTCTACGTGTTCTTCATACATTTTCCGACCCTAAATAAAAAATAGTAATCGGCACAGCTTACCGCCCGCCATGGTTGAATGTCGATACTTTCGTTAACGCAATTTATGAGTCGGTCGCTAGTTTTTCATGGGCTGATAACACCATAGTCATGGGAGATTTTAATATTAATTTTGCAGACAAGAGTACCATCGGTTATCGCAAATTGCTAGAATTTTTAACAATGACGAGCTTAACGCAAATTATAAATGAACCCACACATTTCACAGACCTTAGCGAAACTATTATTGACCTTATATGTACGGACATAAATGTGCAACGGATATCAGTGAACCATATAAATGATTTAAGTCACCATGCGTTTGTTTCGTGCGAACTTTACATAGCTAAAGATAAGTGTATCCCTCTAAAAATACAATACAGACCAATTAAAGATATTAACATGAAACTATTCGAAACCTCTATGTCAAGCATTAACTGGGATGCTATAATAGACCACCAGGATATTAATAATTTTGTTTCGAATTTTAATTCAATCATTTTATCAATTTTTGACTGTCTAGCTCCCATTAAGCACTTTCTTGTAAAAAATCAGAACTACCCTTGGGTCACATACAATATCAGGTTACTGATGAGACGTAGGAATGATGCATATACTAGAGCAAAGTATTCTAAAAAGGATAGTCATAAATTATATTATTTGGAGTTAAAGAAAGAGGTTGTGAATGCGATTGAGCGCGAAAAAAAATGTTATTTTGAAATGTTTGTAAACACGAATCTAAATAACCCGCGTATGCTCTGGAATAATATAAAAAAAAATGTTAATATCAGTAGAAGTACTGACAATGCGTTGCCGGAGCATCTTAGAAAGCCGGATGATATAAATCGTCATTTTTTAGATATTCCTGGTAGATCATGCGCGTCTCAAGAGGACTTAGATTTCTTTTTAAACAATAAAAAAGGGACTTCACAGTTTTCTTTTGCGGCTGTCTCTAAAGACGACGTGTTTAAGCATTTTAGATCATTGCATTCTAATGCTATTGGTTACGACGGAATCTCACTAGACATGTTAAAATTATTATCGTTGCCCTTTACTCTGGAAACAATTACGAATATCATAAACACTTCACTTAAGACTGGCACCTTCCCTTCCACCTGGCGTAAAGCGCTCATTAAACCATTGCCCAAAACTAACAATCCAAATTGTCTTAAAGATCTAAGACCAATTAGTATTTTGCCATGTCTATCAAAGATTCTTGAGAAAGTTGTATGTGAGCAAGTCAGGCGCTACTTAGATTTAAATGATTTATTACCAACTAGGCAATCGGGCTTTAGGAAACAAAACAGTACCATAACAGCTCTGTTGGATGTGGTTGATAATATGCTTGAGGCACAGGATCGAGGGGAGGGGAGTCTGTTAATCCTCTTAGACTACTCCAGAGCTTTCGATTGTATCAATATAGACTTGCTTCTCTGCAAGCTTTCATACTACGGTTTTGATGATGACTCTTTACAGTGGTTTAAAAGTTATCTTTCCCACCGCTCACAAATGGTCGAGTTAAAAGCGCAAAGTAGTCAAAGTGCATGTTCGTCTGCATGGGCGGAAGTTTCCAGAGGAGTACCGCAAGGTTCTATTCTTGGTCCTCTTTTGTTTATTTTGTATACAGCCGACGTAACGCAATGCATAAGGCATTGCAAATATCATATGTATGCGGACGACATCCAATTATACCTCTCGTTCAAGGCGAGTGAGATGGATATCGCTCTGGAAAGGCTACATGATGATTTGAGACGTATATCAGCTTGGTCGGAATCTAATTGTCTTTCTCTCAATTCTAGCAAAACCAAATATATGATCATAGGCTCAACTCATCAAATCAATACAATATTGACCCAACAACCTACCATATTTTTAAACGGAGAACCAATAGAAAGAGTGACTGAAGCGCGTAATCTTGGTGTAGTGTTTGATGAAGGCTTGCGATTTCACAAGCACATCTTAAATATTTCAAAAAACTGTTTTTACCGACTGAAACTGCTTTATCGGATTAGACAGTCCTTGAGTGTTAATGTCAGGAAATTACTTTGTGAGTCGCTTATCTTGTCGAAGTTTAATTACGCGGATGTGGTTGTGGGTCCTAGGTTGCTGGCATCAACGAAAAAAATAGTGCAACGAGTGCAAAATGCGTGTGCCCGCTATTGCTACAATATTCCCTATCGTGATCATGTTACACCGTACTTGATCAAACACAACACACTTAAAATGGAATATCGTACCCACTTACACCTGGCTACGCTTCTATTTAATGTTATAAAATATAGAGTACCTGTATATTTGTACAATAAATTGAAATGGTTGGCGGAAAATAATACAACCTACCAGACTAGACACGCATGTTCTTTGTTGGAAATTCCCCTACATAGAACAACTACATTTAGAGGGAGTTTTAGGTATCGAGCCTCAAAATGTTGGAACGACTTACCGCCGCCTATTCGTTCACTACAAAGCCTATCTTCTTTTAAAAAAAAATTAAAGTCATATCTTCTCGATTTTCAAAAACGCCTACAAGAAAAAATTTAGCATCCCCAATAATGTTCCTATTTGTTTATTTATTATCTAAGTATTTATCCAACAATGTCGTAAAATATATTATTTATTCCCTAAGTATAATTATTTTCAAGTATAATTACATTATAATATTAAAATAGATATATATTTCGATTTTATTTTTAATAACCTTATGCAGTTTTGAGCAAAAAATACATCCACTGTCAGCAAGGCATCCTATAAGGCAACCACTGAAAATCAGTGTTTTGCACTGAGTGGCAGGCCTTTTATGGCATACATATATTTAAGTTAGATTTAAGTTTTTTTTTTTTTGTTTTTTTTTATTTTGTATCTTTATGTATCCATAGTAAACGTATTTCATTTCATTTCATTTCATTTCAAATCTTTCATATATATAAATCCTCTTTAAGGTAATCGTTACATCAAAGTTTTATCTAGTTTGCACGTAGCTAAAGGCAATCTAAAGTGTCTACGTGTAAGGTGATCAATAGGAAATTACTCCATTTTTACGTCATCTCCCTGGATTCTCATTTCGATCACTATCATACAAGAAGAATAAGGTCATATAAATATCGAGAGTTCAAAAAACTTTATGTGGAATAAGTGGAACCTTGGATTTTAACGGACATTTATCAAAAGTTATACCAACCATTTTTATTTAGGTTATAAGTAATGTTATACTTGGATATACTGAACGTTTATTGAAACGATGTAATTTAAAACTTGTATGTGTTTTTTAAGTAAATCTATAGTCAATTTTTATTATTTTTTTCAGTCCCTAATGACATTAACGTTGCCAAATTCGTATGTTAGTACGTTGTGTTACACACAATTTGATAAAATAGAGGCAATAAATTTAATACAAAAAATGAATAAACAACATCACTTGACAGCATCACTTAAGTTAGAATGTGTGCCCCGTTTTAAATTGTATCATTGCGCGGTGAGCAAAAACTTTGACTAATTCTAAATATTTTTCACGTAATGGGCGCTATAAAAGTTTTAATGGCGGGTTCCCGTGATAATCGCGGATGTAATTTTAACGTACAAGAGTAAAACGCACCGGATTCCATCTTAATCTTTGAGAAAGGGACATATTCACAAAGCGCTCGATAAACCAAACTATTTTTATTTTGTTAAGTGTGAGAAAATTAAAACAAAATTTATCTATGTACATTAAAATAGCCGTCAAATACACCAGCTAAGTTCACACCATAAAATTATATTTTTATTAAGAAACCACCATTAATATAAGGTATTCATTTTCCATGCTTTTATCAGCTTACCGTCACAAAAGTAACATTTTGAAATGTTCATAATCCCACATACATGTTTCATTTCAATATCTCTGCACATCAAAACGTATTCAATTGGAACGCGTGACACATATCATTTGAAATTTCGCTAAAAAGACGAGTGAAGTCAAGAATAGGGTACATGCGAGCCCTGTTTGGCATTTGTCGGCAATATTCCTTTCATCAGGCTATGAAACGCAGACGGCAGAAGATTCCGTATGACTAAGCATATCTTGTTACTTCTGATTTATTACTAATGGCGTGGTTACAATTCGAGGTCAATGACAACTCTGAATTTGTTGTATAAACGAATTATGTAAAGGAAATCGTCCTTTTTATGTGGATTGCACAAAATCGTAAGCGAGAATTTAAGGGGACAATTTTATATTAAATTGGATAACATAATATATAAAACCAACACAGTTGTAAAATATATAGGTAGACTGGTAGAGACATATTTGCAAGTTCACTAGATATAAAATTATGTTCTAGTGAGATTTGTTTAATTAGACAGGATAGGACTTTAATGAAAAGAAAAACTATTAGGTAACATTTGGTTATTATAACCCATGTGCCCTTTCACCTAATTTTGACGAAGGTAGAGGCAAATTAATTAATAAATAAATAAACAAAAAAGTACAACAATTATAATGTTACTAAGTTTGAATTATTCTGTTTCATAATTAAATTTTTAAACGTATACTAAATACTATAAGTAATAATAATATTTGTATTTGGTGATTTTTAACGAATGAATCAGTCGTATTTCGATGAATTTCAGAATAAAACCTTGTGTAAAGATTGTGCACGGCAGTCGCTCAGTAATATACAAATAAAGCCACGGCGGAAAACTAGTACTTAATGCATTTTACCTAATGTATGAAGCGTACGATATTTAGCTATATTATCATTACGGTTGTTGAAATCTATAGTATACACAAATTTTATAATTTCATTGCACTATAACGCGACAAAAATAAAAATAGTTTTGTACTTAAAAACATTGCGCATTGCACACACACATTCCAAACGTATAATTTTATAAGTAGGTTGAACCTCATCTAATATTTTACCTCACACTTTCATCTGACTTTAAGTAGTTTCCATCCCCCCATTGTATGTTGTCCTTGTAATATGATTGTAATTCCTTAGAAAGCACCTCACGTGGCCCGGAATTTATATTGGGTCTTCCGATGCGGTCACAGGAATCCGTAGACGCTACCATAATGTTATATTATGGGTAAAGCAAACGCGATGGGAAGATTTATTGACTTTTTGCTCATTGCTTTTTAACTTTGGCGACCTTTTGTTGAGATTGCTTCCTGATAATCTCGTAAATTTATTTAGATAAAAATATTGAGTTTCGTTTGTTGATTTTATGAGTAGAAGCAGTAAAAATTTTACAGTGATCGCTTATAAAAATTAAAATTGTATTTTTACATCCTTAACTCATTAAAATTTATTCGCATATAGTATTTGGATCATCTATATCATGGATCCAGGATATTCAAGTTAATTAACCTATCTCATTTTCATTAAAATATTTTTCTATGAATTAACACACCAATTGAGGGTGACTCCTTTACGAGAAAATAATTGTGAAAATAAATAAGTATAAATAATAGAGATACTTTTAAGCACAAATATTTGGTTCAAATTGAATTTATCGGTCCCAACAATTCAAGTGGAATGCTTAAATGAAGATAAGTGGGTGAGGAGTTTTTTATATTTAATTACGCTAGCGTCTCATGAACACCTTAAAATATAAATCTTTATAATTTACGAGACTTACAAGAATGTCTGAAAACTTGCTGCACCAACGCAATAAATATATGACAACATATATCATCTCCACCAAATACAGAACTATCTGGACATACAGAAAAGAGTTGCGATAGTAAAAACTGCTCTCCGTTTTGGAGCTACGATGCCAAATCAGACAAACACACGCTTGCAAGTAAAAAAGACAACCAATTTGGAAACTCATGACAGCATTATAAATGGTCAATTATAAGGAAAAAGCATTATTTTTAAAGGGAGGAAGCACAACAAAGACGCAGTAATGAAGTAAGAAACACCAACCGCACAAGATTAAGGCTATATCGCATGACGCCTGCAACCTTATCGCCTACCTTGATGAGGGGAAACGCAATTATTCGCCGAGATATCGCATCGAGTTACACGGGGGTGGATATTCCTTGCTATTACCCTTTAAAAATAAATATATTATATTCGCTTGTATCTTAGTCTTTTAGCTCTATATAGTCATGTCTTTCTGCTTCTCGCCTGAGCAAAAGGTTTATCATTCATTCGATTAAGCGACCGAAATATATTAAAAAACCAACAAAAATTACTGAATTTTTTTGAGAAAAAACTGAAAAGTACATAGAAAACTTAGTTATATTAAAAATCTGCAGAAATAAAAGCTCAAATGAGCTTTTCTAGTTCAAGTTTTATATCCCTTTTATATCCCTTATAGCTTTTATATCCTAATATTCCAGACTAATCCTATAATATCCATATTTAGTCAATAAACAAATTTGTAAAAGTAAACTTATACGTTATTATTAGACACAAGTTTCCTAACAACACACTTAATGTTTGTTTCCTTTCCAATTTATTGTAAAGTAGACTGCATTATGACACAAAGGTCTGCAACAGCAACATAGAAAAATGCTTTCTGCACTTTATGAACTTTACCGTTCTGGAATATATTATTTATTGTCGATGGAGAGTGAATGTATCGTTGAATTTTAGCAGTGAACTGGTTTGGAAACTATTTTTATTATATCATAGTTTTCTAAGCGATACTTCAATGAATTTAATCATTTTATTTTTGGCAAATTCATTTTATACTAGAGTTTTAAGAACATGTTTCTAAGCAAATAAAGAGGTACATAAACATAAATAAAGAATTAGGTACACAAATGGCATTTTATTTGCCTGATATTTATTACTGAGCTTAGGTTTGTCTTATATTTTACTAATACTTTATAAGTAGCCCTTTAAATTCTAATATAGTATACAGTTTTGCGAAAATAATATATTATACAATTATGTAACAAATTTTGTAACATTTACCAGCTCTTTACGACTCCCAATGTTTCTTTACAAGCGTACAAACCAGCACTTTTTGAAACTCTTGGACCTTTATAAATATCAAGCATCTGGACTTTATTTACTTCTTGTTACTGAAAATTTTTACGTTTCCGTAAACATTAACGTTAAAACTTTTATTAATATAAAGTTTAAGGGCAAATAAAACGTCTACATCATTCAGTTAGCTTAAATTATGAAGGAAGTTTTATATTATTAGTAAAGATAATGACTGAGAATCACAAAACGTTTTCTTATTTTTATAAAGTGTTAGCTTTATTATGTTTGAATTGAAAGTATACCACAAAAATGTCTAATTTTGCTCAGCATAGTGCATATAGTATAAGCTAGCGGTGCTGTGAACATACCGTGAAATTAAGTACACATGCGGTTTACAGTACTACAAAATGAAAGCCGTTAATCCTACCCCTAAAATCGCAACCCTAACCACTATAAAACTCTAAGCATATAATATACTAAAGCCTTTATAATTAAAATATACTTACCTTTACCTTTACCTTTAAAATATACCTTTGAGTCTTTAAAATTGTAGAGTTTATTTAATCTATACTAATATTATAAAGCTGATGAGTTTGTTTGTTTGAACGCGCTCATCTCAGGAACTAGTGATCCAATTTGAAAAATTATTTCGGTGTTAGATAGCCCATTTATCGAGGAAGGCTATAGGCTATATAGTATATAACATCACGCTAAGACCAACAGGAGCGGAGCAATGCAGGTAAAAACGCGGGGCACAGCTAGTAAGGCCATAAAATCTGAAGCAAGGTAAGTTCAAGAGAAACAGACGTTACACAGGATATTTGAGTTGTGAACTAAAACGGCCGACTTAAGATACAGTCAAAGTTTATAAAAACTTCAGTAAGTTACGAAGTTTTCTTTTATTGATTTTCTTTTTAAGGAGGTTCTATGGGGAATAATATTGTTCTTGCTAAATACTGCAAGTAATAACAGCGTGTCTCAAGACCCTAGTAAAATAATTTTTAATTTAAATGTATTAGATTAAGGCAGCGTTTCCCAACAGTAAGTAACGCTTTGTCCTTAAATTAAATTCTAAGGTACAACAGCTCTGTCTTTCTTAGAAATGTAGCTGGTTGGTTATTTTTATATGTATATATATATTGTTTAAGTAACGCTTTGTGTGTTTATCCTCTCAATGATAAGACAAAAAGCCTAAATAGACTCGGATTAGTACAATGGTTAAAGCGCATAAAGATTCGTATATTTTTACGAATACTTATTCAGGATGATTTTTCTCAATAAATGGAAAAGAACGTTAAAATATCTTACCGAGTTCTAATAAACCGCTACAGCGTACCCCTCGCACAATCCCTATTTACCTTTACAAAGATTTCATATAGCGTTATACCTTTCTAGAAATATATTTCCATTAATATTACAGTGGGTTCATTTCATAATAATACAGCGTATTCGAAAATACCTTTGTGGAAAGCCCTTTTGTTGTTCACGGTTTGTGGAATTCTAATTTTCCATAAAGAATCTAATACACATTTGGCGAAGAGAACACAATATCGCTAAAGTAAAATATTTTTATTATAATTCAGTTTAGAAGCAAGCCGTGTCTCCGGCTTTATCAAAATAGGGTTTTATCTTTTAGTGGGATTTGGGAGGGAGGATAAAACAAATACGAAAGTGTTTATTTTTCTTTACGAATCCGTGAAATGGAATTTGAAAACGCTTGTAGGCATCGTACAAATGGATTGGTTTTGCTGATAACTTATAGACCTGTGGATTAGCTTGAAAAAGAAGCAGATTTATGATATTCCTAGGAAATCATTAAAAAACTTTCGATTTAATTAAAGTATCTATAGATAATATAAAATCAGTTTTCAAAATACTCTAATAAGTATATAAAAAAAGTAGATCACATCAATAACTATAGGTATAATAAACGTAATAACTTTAATATTAAATATTTTCATTGTTAAACCCCTTCTGTTATACATAACAAATTACATACCAAGAGCAATATCTATACAATGAAAACCATAGGCTCAACCGCATATCCTAAATTCTTCAGGAACCGCCCAAATAAGCCTTCAAAGCACCTTTAAAGGCTGTCCCTTCGCCTTGGTGAGCGTTTGTATTAGACAAGGAGTCAAAAGCCCAGATTCTTTTAGAAGATTTGGGAAAGTCGTCATTAATTCTTCTGCCCGATTGCCCATATTTGCTTATCAAGTGTTTGAATTGTGACGTTTGGTGTCTCGTCCGTTGACGTCTTCTGAATAGGTCTGAATAGAGCCTTTGTATGACCTTGTACATTCAAACCATCTCCGCCGCGGGTAATACGGTATGATGGAATTTTTAATAGCGCCCGGTCGTTTTGCGTCATGACAATTTTCGTTTATTGTTGCAACACAATGGGTGACGTGTAGTGGAGGGTGGTTAATTGGATATGAATTTTGAACTTGCCTGAGTAATTTTACATGAATGGGACGAATGAATTATTGATATATTATTGTAAAAGCGGTGGAACGAGTGAAACGCGTGTCAATTACGTAAAATCGAATTGGAGCACTTAACACGTCGCACAATTTTCTTTTACCCTATTAAAGCACTTAAATCAACTTGTTTATTTTATTACCATACAATATATACTGTGAAGGTTTCTTCATATAATTATTTACATTTTATAGAGCAAAATCAGATATTATTTTTAAATAAAATACATTCATATTTCAAGAACCGCACCTGTGAACAATCATAATGGAACGGAATAATACAATTGTGATAGATTCCTGGTATACCAATTACTGTATAAACAGAGTTTCTCTTTGCATTTCTCCTTAGAATCGAGAATAGTAAAATTATTCGAGCATTGTAATTTGTCAAGAATAAAGATTTAATAATAAATGTATATTTACGAGAACATCTAAAATTATACAGATATATTAAATGTACGCTTTACTAACCTCGCACTATGAATAAAGCTTTTACGCATGACAAAATTTAAAATAGATTTATCTTCTGGAACCCTTTATATCCGTTATGACGTATCTTTTGATGGGAAATAACAGTTTTTGTCTATAATCATACGTTCGACCTTTTCGTTTTTTAAATAATGTTTTATACAGGTAAACATTGGCATTAGAACGACCAAACAATATTTTAGTTAATTTTTTTTTTATATTATTTGTGCTCCATGACGTTCATCTAAAAAGTATATTAGTAGACTATAATGTACCATATTCTATACCTATACGATAAACCCTTTGCCAAATTGAATGCAAATCGGATCAGTTGATTTTGTGCAAAAGAGCAACAAACATCCACCCTTCCCCACGCATATTTGCGTTTCGAGATAATTGTCTGATAGATAAAAATCTGCACCAAACATTAGGAACATATGAATGTTCTTCCACAAAACATTGTATTTTAAATTCTTTTGTATAGCGAATTCTTCTACAAGCAAATTACCTCACATTATTACATACAAAGTACCAGTTTACGTAGCATTTGCAACTTATAGCAAGCAAAGCTGATAAACACGAGCTCAGTGTAAATTGCAGGATGTTTGTAAGAACTTTTGTTTATGTTCGTCTGTTGATACATCATACAGAAACGGCATCTGCAATAGAATAAACAAAATAATTCTACATGACAATAAATTCGCAAATAATCAACAACAAGTACGTATTCAAAAATAATTAAAAGTTGGCTCTCAATTTGAAGATTAAAATTTCGTATTAAAAACTTATTGCTTTATCTAACTATAACATTATTATTACAAATAATGTGTGTCTTATAGAACCTTCCATTTAGCCTCGGAGAGAATAAATTTACGCTTACACCACCTTACGCTCTAACAAGCATAACCTACACGATTAACCGTTAACAGTATGTTTAACATACTTTACATAATTTAATAAATTGTGTAGCATCGTCCTGCTCTGTATTGGTACTTTCTGTTTCTTATTACTTGTAGTGCACGTATAGACGAAACAAATTGACTGGACACAATTGGGAACGTCTACTTAATGGTAGGTATCCAGATGGCACAGTGTAACTCAGGAAAACAGGTAATAAATTTATTAATTTAATGTTTAATAAATTTTCCTAATACTAAAGCTTGATCTGACTTGATTTGTTTCACGTGTAAATTGCCTAAAAGAAAAAACTAGTTATTATTATTGAAATATATATATATTAATATTATTATTCCTTTTTTTATATTTGAGTATAATCATTGTGTTATGTACCTACTTGCAATACTATTATAGTAAAAGGGTTCTGGGAAGTCTCTATGATATGTCAAAAATTCAGATATTATTTCCGTTTTCACGGGGCTTTTCCTAAGTTCGTTTTCCTGTGCTTTTTCATACGGGGTTATATCCGTATGAAAAAGCCTTTATGTATCCTTGCCCTTTGACTGGTTTTCCTTTTATTCTCCATATATCATATTTTTTACTTGACATTTTTATCATAAAATGAATAACATAGTCTTAAGAAAAACTTTAACTCATATTATATTCAATTGAATAACAGGATTTCCTTATAGATATGTACTACATAGTTAGTATAGATATACTGGAAGACAATAAAGAAAATATATAACATATACATACCACTTACTTGAACCCTTACTCTCGATCTAGTAAAACATCAAACACCTACCCATTTTTCATTTCATCAAGGTACTACATAGGTACTATTTTTTTCATGATTCAAGTATAAAAGTACCTGTGTCTTGCTACCACGCAGCGACTTGTAGGTGCTATGTAAGTCAATTTGTCGTCGCCGTTACACGCCCATCGCGGTAATCTAGTTCAAACCGGATCGATCTAGTTAGGTGTTACCTTGTTTACCAGATTACAGCCGGTTTTCCGGTATAATGTGTATCTACGTGAACCGACTTAGGTGTTGGACTCATTGTTTTAGAATTACGTCTTGAAGTGCTGATTCTTTTGTGTAGTACCTACCTACTAAACCTTGTAAAACTGTTAATACCTACCAAATGTATTAACAGTTTTACAAGAACGAATGTGAAAGCTTTCTTTAAAAATAAAAAATAGTGAATGTGACCATTATATCTATTGTATCGCATTTTCGTATTTTATAAACTCTTCCCAACGGAAGAAGTTAAATGTTTGAGTTTAAACTACCTTTTTCTTAATTATTACGCACATATAACCTGCAAAATACCTAGTACGTACCGAGTAGTAGGTCTGTAGACCTATATCCGAATTTATCGTATACTATAGGTAGATACTACAGGTAATATTTTTATATATATCTCGCCGTTTACAAAAGATCGGCATTTTGTAATATGTCGAGAATTATTGAATGTTTTGTGTAGTTAAAAAAAAACACGAACCTCTTCTAACCCACACCCTATCCAAACCAAAAACTTCTGATTACGAATTCTCGACATATTACAAAATGCCGAGCTTTTGTAAACGGCGAGGGTATACGATTTGCCTTTTTTTTTTTTTTATAGTGGGGAAATCTTCCAAAGATACCCACGGCCCCCGGGGAAGGAGCCGTGGGTTATGTCGGATTCTTACCGACTAAAACCCCACTGTGTTCCGTCGAGCAGCTTTAATGAGGGGGCCGCGGGTATTTGTTAGAATTCTTCCGCAACCCCCTCGGCGGCAGCCCATCTCCAGGCCAGGCGCAAGCCAAGAACAGGAAAGGTGATTTGTCTGCTCTTCCCTCCCGTTGGCGGCATGAGCGGGACACGTCTCAAGTCGCCTCACCGCACCGGACGATGGATTACATTCCCCGTTCCACCGCCCGGCGCCCTTCGTCAAGGAGGCACGTTGCGACCGTGTAAAGCGGCCGCAACACGGCGACGACGCCCAATAAGACGTCTGCGCCGGATCGGGTCCGCGTGAGGATCCCTCTCGCGCACCCGCTCTGCCTCCTCTTTCTGCGAGATCACACTCTCCGAGAATACGATCACCGCACGCCAGGATCTGTCGCCATCCACCATTGCGCGAACAACGGAGGGTAGAGAGAGATCCGGCCCGATTATCGCGACTAAGCGAGCACGGGGCTCGGCCCACGCGGGGCACACGGCAAGGGTGTGATCAGCCGTGTCCTCCGGGCAGGCACACCAGTGGCAGACCATGCTGGGTTCCCTCCTCGCGACTTTACACAGGTACCGCCCGAAGCAGCCGTGCCCGGACAGTATCTGCGTAAGGCGGAAGGTTATGGCCCCGTGCCGCCTGTCGCACCACTCTTGGAGGACTGGACGTATGGCCGCAACCGTCCTCTCACCCGCGCTGGGCTCCTCGAGCCGGCGTTCCCACTCCCGGAACCGCCGCTCGACAGCCTCGGCCCTCCACTCCTCTACTTCCTCGTAGGAAGGATTCACCCCATGTGACCTAGACGCCGAGACGCGGCGATACACGTCCGCTAGCATCTCGGCGTCCAGATCCCATGGCGGCGTTCCGGCCATTACGCAGGCAGCCTCGAAAGACACCGTGCGGTATGCCCTAACTACCCTGAGCGCCATGACCCGCTGCGGCCTCCGCAAGAGGGGTCTGGTACGGGCGCTCAGGGTGTCTGCCCAGATGGGGGCCCCGTAGAGGGCCATGGAGCGGATTACGCCAGTGTATAGCCGGCGACACCCACCCCCAGCACCTCTAAGGTTTGGCAGCAAACTTCCCAGTGCTCCGGCCGCCCCTACAAGACGGGGGGCGAGGCGACGGAAGTGCTCCGTAAACCTCCATCGGCTATCCAACACGATGCCTAGGTATCTCATGGTGGTGGTGACCCTGATCGCTACCCCATCCACCCGGATCTCTGAGCCTGCGCTATGCAGCCTCCGGCGACCGGGAAAGAAGATGGCTTCGGATTTCTCCAGCGCCACCCGTAGTCCCAACCGCCGGATGCGGCACACCACCTGCTCAACTCCCGTGGTAGCTAATAAAGCTGCCTCCTCATATGTAGCCCCACGCGCAGTCACCAGAGTATCGTCGGCGTAACAAGTTACGCCAACACCTGGGAGGTTAGTGGCGCGCAGGACCCAGTCGTACCCGATGTTCCACAGAAGAGGCCCGAGGACCGACCCCTGTGGGACACCGCACGACATTTCCCTCTCACTCCATCCATCGCGGGTTGGATAGGCAACAGTCCTATCTGATAGGTATGACCGCAGCAGTCGCACCATGTAGCCCGGCACGCGATGATAGTGGAGAGCTTGCAGGATACTGCCCCACGGTAGGGTATTAAACGCGTTGGCGATGTCCAAAGACACCGCCAGGAGGACTTCTCCACTAGCGGCCGCATCTTCTGCGGTGGCTCTCACGCGAGATATCGCGTCGAGTGTTGACCGACCACGGCGAAAGCCGAACTGGTTCCCGCTGAGGTCTGGTCCCACTCCCTCCAAATGGTTGACGAGGCGAGCTGCGAAAACGCGCTCAAAAAGCTTGCTCACCTCGTCAAGCAATACAATAGGCCTGTACGCTGAGGGCGAATCGCGCGGGCGCCCCTCCTTTCTTAACAGGACCAAATTCCCTGTCTTCCACCTACGGGGAAATTGGCCCCGCTCAAGGCAAGCCGAAAACAACCGCTCCACACGGGGCCCGAGGGCTTCCAACGCTAGCACCCACGCTCGACCAGGTACCCCGTCAGGTCCAGGAGCAGTGTTTTTCCCTTTAAGCCGCGTAACTGCCGCCTCCAACTCCTCATGGGTAACGGCAGGGATTTCTTCTGCAAGCTCCTCCTGTGACGCAGGTGTCGCCGCCATCGGCGGAGGAGAGTATCTTCCTCGGTCCGGGAACAGAGACACCACAACCTGTTCTAGCAGACGGGGCTCGAGAGACTGAGACAGGGGCGGAGCCCACGGGCGGAGCTTCTGCCTCACCCGTTTATACGGCCGACCCCACGGCACCCGGTTCAGACCCTCGAGCATCTCTTCCCATGCTCTATCCTTGGCGCTGCTGATTGCCTCTTGCAGAGAGGTAACGCACTCCCTGTAGGAGGCATACAGTTGCGCTTCCTCCACTTCATCCCGTCCACTCCGGCGCCGGTGCCTGGTGTACGCCCGCCTCGCAGCCACGCAGGATGCGCGCAGCTGGGCAATTTCGGCGGACCACCAATACATCGGTCTTCTGCGCGGATTCGAGCGAACTCTACTCATGGCCGCATCACACACCTGCGCCATGGCATCAGCCATCCACGCTGCATCGTCCTCTACTGTTGTTGCGATCCGCGGTGCAGGGATCCATGCCTGAACTATGGCAGCCTCAATTAGGAGTTCCTTATCGAGACTACGAATCGACCAACGCGGACGTCCACCATTTAGGGAAGGCTCACCGCGAAACGCGGATGGCGCAGAGACGCTGAAGCGGATGTATCTGTGGTCCGACAGCGTTTCCACATCAGTAACAACCCTCCAGTCAGTAATTCGCCTTGCAAGGGGGGGGCTAGCGAAGGTGATGTCGACGATGGAGCCCCCTCTTTGCCGCACGCAGGTAAGCTCACTCCCGCGATTTACGACCGAGAGATCAGCCGCGACCGCCCACTCCTGCAGCACCGCACCCCGCGCATTTCTCACCGATGATCCCCATGCCATTGATTTGGCATTGAAATCTCCGGCCAGAAGCACGGGCTGCGAAGGAGCTAGGTCAATCAGTTCCCCCAGATCTGCCAAGAACCGCTCGAATTCATCCAGGCCACGGTTGGGAGAGAAGTAGACCCCGATCACTGTGTTACCCTTGATCGAGGCCGAGACACAACCCCGCCGCCGGACTACCCTTTCCATTACTGTGCCGCCCTGCGTTACGAGCGTCACCAGTCCATCCAAGTCAGCCGCCCAGTTGTCCCGGGACGGCACGAAATAGGGCTCAGCCACCACCGCCACATCTATCCGCCACTCCGCCAGACTCTGGAGCAAAAGATCCTGGGCTCCGGCGCAGTGGTTGATATTGCCTTGGAGGAAATGGAGTAGAGCCATTACTGCGTTTCCATTTCGCTAACCATCACATTCGCCTCGACGGGCGCGGGACAAGGACACGGCGCGGTACCTGGACCATCGCGTCCCCGATTTCCTCTTTTCCGCTTGGGAGCCTTGCAAGCTGGGCCCCCGAGCCGATGGCCTGCCGGTAGCTTGGCCTCGGAGCATAGAACGCAGCGAGCGGTGGAGGCAGAACATTCCCCGGCCTTGTGGCCTGTTTCTCCACATCGGAAACAGTCGTTGCTCCTATCTACGAGCGAATTGCACTCGGCTCTTACGTGCCCCACCTCTAGGCAGCGGAAGCAACGCTGTGGCTTCACCTTGCCAAGCGTGACACTTGCAGAGATCCACCCTACTTGGATACGGCCTACCTGTGCCACCTTCTTTGCCGCGGCTATCGGGCAGCTCACCCAGGCTGAAGTCGAGCCGCGAGAGCCCACGCGCAGTCCACTACACTTAACGTGTTCTGTAGGGCATTCTCCTGCCCGAGAAATCGCAGCCACGACATCTTCAACAGCCGCCGAGTCGTCCAAGCCGATGATGTGCACTTCAGCGCATTTCACCGGCCTGGAAACCTTGACGGTGCCTTCGTCCCAAATCTCCCGCAGCTTTGCAGCGAGAGCATCTGCCTCCTTCGAGCTTGCGGCACCAGGGACTTCTAAGATCCTTGCCCCAGTCGCGGCACGCTTGAACCGCAGCGCACCTACACCGATTTCCGCCAAATCAATCTTTTGGCGTGATCCAGCCATTATAGAGGCATAGGTGACGCCTTGCTCCACTGCGCCTGGCTGCAGAGCAATAACGACAGCCGAGGACGAAGGATTGCGCAACCTCTGCGCCCTCGAGCGCTCTTAGAAATAAATAATTAATAAAATATTCTGCCAATAAAGTAATAACAGTTAATAGGTATACAGAGGAAATTGCCAAAATGATTCGAAGAATCATTGCGATTAGCCATAATCATAACATTTCCAGTTTAATATTATATTTATTAATCGGCAATTAAATACAGCCTTAGGATATATTATTTATCTAATATTAATCAGTTTTTTTTTTGTCGGCTTATACCTACTTATAACATTTATAAAAATTGTTAAGTATATTAAAATAATACCCAAGAAAGAGATAATTATTAAAATCTTAATTCACTCAATAGATTATAATATTACTGTGTTTAACAAAATTTGTTTAATCTATTTATACAACAAAATAATAGAATTCTGTCTTTGAACATAATATTACAAAACTAGCTGTGCCCGCGACTTCGTCCGCGTGGAATAGCGACTGCATAGTAGTTACTACTTTACATACAATTATTTAGTAAACACGTACTACCATAAACAATTCATAGAATTGTTAATAGAATTTATTACTAATCTAAGCTAAAAAACTTACGTACTTTCCGGAAATCTGGGGCATTTTCCGGGGATATCCGGAAAATGCCTGTAAAATATCTGGGAAATCCCCCGGAGAATGTGTGAAAATGTCCGGGAAATACCCGGAAAATATGCGGAAAATATCCGGAAAATGCGTGAAAATGTTCGGGAAAAGCGTGGAAAATGCCTGAAAAATCTCCGGAAAATGCCAGGGAAATGTCTGGAAAATATCCGGAAAAAGCGTGGAAAATGCCTGGAAAATCCCCGGAAAATGCCTGAGAGATGCCCAGAAAATGCCCGGAAAATATTCAAAAAATGCGTGAAAATGTCCGGAAAAGGCGTGGAAAATGCCTGGAAAATTCCCGGAAAATGTCAGGGAAATGTCTGGAAAATGACTGGGAATGCCTGAGAAATATATGGAAAATATCCGGAAAATGCATGAAAATGTTCGGAAAATATCCGGAAAATGCGTAAAAAATGTCTGGGAAAAACGTGGAAAGTGCCTGGAAAATCTCCGGAAAATGTCTGGGAAATGTCTGGAAAATATCCGGGAAAAGCGTGGAAAATGCCTGGAAAATGTCTGGAAAATCCCCGGAAAATGTGTGAGGAATTGCCCGGAAAATGCCCGGAAAATATCCGGAAAATGCGTGAAAATGTCCGGGAAAAGCGTGGAAAATGCCACTTCAAATTTGCGAAGTAATTAAAGCAGACAACCAAAAAAAGAAAAAGAAAGCTAAAATCTTTCATATTAAATGTATATGGGATATTCATATTTCATATGTACTTAATGTAAGGGTTTAAAGATATTTTTTTTTTATATTTCTCGATTTATTTAAAAAAAGAATGATTACGGCCATTATTAGGTTAAGTACTTTCGATATCAGTTACAAAAAACTTTAAGTTAACAGATAACAAAAAAGTTTAAGTTTTTTGTTATCTGTAATACTTCCAAAAAAAAATCGCCTGTGCACACTGAACGATTACACCTTGTACATGAATGCCTTAGCAAATGTTCACCGTGATTATTTAAATGATCATAATTTTTTTATTAATGAACCAATTGACATGAATTAAACACTAAATGACAAAAAAATTAACTACAGTTTTGGGTTCGGGATCAATTTAATAATTACACCTGCTAATATTTTTTTACATATTTTCATTGTATAAAATCGTAACATAACTTCCTTTATGTATTGTTCTATTCACACATAGATAATATCTTCCCAAGGTACTAAATTTTAATAAAAAAGTTGTTTTTGTTATTTATATCTAAAAAAGAGTAGTTATTATAGTTAGACAGAAATAAACATAAAATTTTTATAAGTTTTATGGAAGCTGAATGTAATGCAAATGGGCAAATGTAAAAGTAAAATTAGGTATTTAAAATAAATAAATGAAACAACTACCAATTACAGAAAAACTTCTTTTTCGGTTGAAAATTGCTGGATCATGAGTATAATTCTTTATCTCTTACCTTGGGCAGTCTGGAAGAGAAATTGATAAATAATATGTACTCTGATCCCAGTACTATCTGTACCGCGAAAGCCATAACGATAATAAAACAACAGTAAAGCACGAATAAAAATCATACTTGTACAGTAGTTGTGAGTGCAATATTTACGTTTCAAAATAACATTTTTTTTGGTACTAAAACGTAGGTAGATTCTCACGGTCGCGGAAGAATTCTAATCAATACCCGCGGCCCCATCATTAAAGCGGCTCGACGGAACACAGTGGGGTTTTAGTCGGTAAGAATCCGACATAACCCACGGCTCCTTCCCCGGGGGCCGTGGGTATCATTGGAAGATTTCCCCACTATAAAAAAAAGGTAGATTCGCACGCACGCACGCTGATACGTGGTTGGCTGCCCCTTTTCTCATTCCCGAAAAATATCCTCTAAAATTACCCAAGATTCTTCGAATGATTGTACCATACGTTGGAAATTAACTTTAGTCAACAATTGACCACGCGCCAGGATACTTATTTCTACTACATCCTCACGCAAATCGTTAATTTTTTATGAACATTGAATCTGTAAATAAAAAAAATGAAAAGATTACTTTACCTTATTTTATTAAAAGCTACTAACAAATAAAATTCTATCAAGAACTTAAGTGACCTTCTTTGGGCGTATAATATAGTCTTGTAAAACTTATACATAAAAATAAAATTTCATCATTTTCTTATTTTGTCGTAACTTCAATTCTAATTAAAAACATGAGTCTAACTATATAATTAATTATGTATAAAGAATAAATATAAAAGCCACAACTTACCTTTTGTGGGAACGCAAGAAGGATTTTTTAAAATGTCACAATTAACTGTTAATGGTGTCTTGTTTGACATCAAATAATAAACATCTACCCTCACTTGTAAAATTTTATTTAGTATATTCACATAAAATATAAGCACCTGAATTGGACTCTGGGAAGACATGGGTTAAAAAGTTAAATAAGTACAATTAAAAACCCCACCAACATCATATTATTTAATTCTTAATTATAAATTTGCAAGAAGCGTTAAATATGTAAATTGATTTGATTTTAATGAAGTCTCATAGATGGCGCTGTTTCAAATTTGTCTTTATACTACTAAGATTCATTAAACTGTTTCTCTGCCAAAATTACGTAAATGACGTAGTTTTTATAGTGTAAAGCTAGATAATAGCGTGGCTTACCCAAAAACAACATTTAAACATGAGTCTTTAGATTGTACGCTGTGTAATACACGGAATACGTTAGAAAAATAAAGGTTCACAGCTCCTCCCCCGGAGGTGATAGCATCATAATGTGTATATAAAAGCCTCACCCGACCTGTTAGTAATATTCATGCAAAATTTGAAGTCAATCTATGCGGTACTTTTCGAGATTAGCTCGGACAAACATACAGACAAACAGACAAACAGACAAACCGACAAACAGACAAACAGACAAAAATTCTAAAAACTATGTTTTTGGCTTCTATATCGATTATAGATCATGGATTATGTATTCTTTTAAAAAAATATTCAATGTACAGTTTTGACTTTCCTACGATTTTATTATATGTATAGATTATTATATGTATAGATTATACAAAGACAAATCTATAAATAAGATCCCTTTGATTAACCGACTTCAAAAAAAAGGAGGAGGTTATCAATTCGGCCGGTATATTTTTTTTTTTTTTTATGTATGTACACCGATTACTCCGAGGTTTCTGAACCGATTTACGTGATTCTTTTTTTGTTCGATGCGGAATGGTGTCGAATTGGTCCCATAAAAATTTTATTCGGATAGGCCCAGTAGTTTTTATTTTATGAGCATTTTTGTCTGTAGGTATTTGTAAATTTTGCAAGTGCAAGTTTGAAGTCGGTTGTTTTTAACGCAGTTATCACTTGTCATATTTATGAATAAAAAGTCAATATAAGTTGTTAATCGAATAACTATATATAACTTAACTACTAACCGTAAAGAATTTTAATATCTTTAATTATTCTTAGGTTTAATAAATGCATACTTACGTCGATAGAGAAAACTCTTCAATTAAAAAAAGGTTGTGTGGTTTTATGAAACCACGGTAAAAGTGAAACTTTTTTTCACACTATAGACATTTAACTAAAAACTATCGTATTTGTACGATAATTATCGTACGTATCGTGCGTCACGCGACATGCGCTACACAGACCAAAAAGTTTGAGACGATGTAATAAAAGTTTCACTTTAAAACACGCATTTAGCCTATTTTTTACCTACACAGAGATTTCTCTAATAACAAGGAAGACTTATTAAAATAAATAAATAAATAAATAAATATAGGACATTATTACACAAATCGACCTAGTCCCACAGTAAGCTCAATTAAGGCTTGTGTTGTGGGTACTAGGCGACGATAAATATAATATTTAATAAATACATATATAGATAATAACACCCAGACCCAAGAACAAATAATTGAGTTCATCACACAAATATTTGCCCTGACCGGGGATCGAACCCGGGACCGTCGGCTCAGTAGGCAGTTACTTTACCACTGCGCCAACCGCGTCGTCAAATATGGAATACGTGGTCACACTAGATTATTTTACTGCGATCATCACAAACATTTTACACCATAATGACCGCTGTATGATCTTTTTTTCGCTAAACTTACATATTGTTATATTCACGCACAGTACAGCCAATTTCACTTCAAGCAATCTTAGTTTCTGTGCATACGCATTTTGACCAAAAATCGCTTGAACAATTATATCAAATGGTGAGCATGTTAGGCACCGTACGGTTACCGCCATTACTTTTAATAACCAACGATTTCCTCACAGGACATTCGTATTTATCGCAATGGTTACCTCTGGGTCATAAAGTCTGATATCGCTTGGCACATGCCCAACCGAACGTGTGTAATAACGAAATCCACTTTCAGTTATGTTCTGCGTTTCGGTGGCAGGACTCTGTGGCATGAGTATTTTTCGGATACTTAATAAAATTGTTCGATCTATAAAAACTCGGGGAGTAGGCGAGCTTCTGAGTCAGAAAATCACTTAGGACTTAGGAGTATGTATAAAATCTAACCCGTACAACTGGGCGGTGGTTATCGGAATTGGTTTGGAGATTTTTGATAAAAAGTAAAAAAACCTAGGCTTATATTAGACGTTCGTACATAAGAAATAAAATGCACAATACCTATTTACAAACTTATCTCGGAAGAAACTTGAAAGAATTTTTGCAATCAAATCAAATTACCGCCTTCGCGATTACCGTCGCGTCGTTATAAGATTGAGTGCAAATAATATCGTTCAGATACTACCAAAAATATAAAAAATGTCTTCACAAGAAAATAGAATTAGGGTAGCAGAAATGATCGATCAGGAGGATAATTTAAATCGGGATAAGGGAAGGAAAAAATTATCTATTATAGGTGTCTCCCCTCCAACCATCCGGTCCCTTCATTTTAACCTTTTCGAGAAGCTGCAGGGTGATATAATATAATGAATCTCCTGAAATTACATATCTCTTCAAGATTTTATACGTTAGTATTTTTCTAATACCAGGAGCTTTAATATCCGTTAATAAAGCGCTCTTTCCTTCGTTCAGTATTTTTATTCTTGAATAAACTCCAATTATTTTAACGATAAACAGCTCTCCTTATTATTTGCTTTTGTTGTTTCTATCAGTTCTTTTAAAATTGTGAAATGAAAATATACTCTTTTATGTGCGGGGACGAGGAAAATCTGAAGACATAAGAAATTTTTGTTTGAGCAAAAAACATGCGATTACATTTTCTAAAAATCAATAATGAAATGAACGTGCAACTTTACGACGCCAATATTCTATTTATTCTGTTCAACCATTTTTTGTAAAGCGGGCGTTGCCGCAACAACTGTAAACTCGATTACTTCCACCCCCTACTTTATGACCATCGTAAAATATCCCCCAATATGAGTGTTTGCTAACAATAATATGGAGGAATATGAAGCGTTCACTGACAATGGAGACATTATTACACAAGTGGTTTATTACTTCTGGAAATGTTTTGACGCAACCAAGTTTGAAATAGTGTACAACTTTTTTCATAACCCTTTATAGATGGACTGACTGGAAGAGTTGCTTCTAAACAATAGTGATATATTTATATAATTATCGCATTTTATCTCTCACTTCCATTAACATTAACAATAACGAACGTCACGAAAATAACTAACGACCATATTATAATCATCAGTTAAATCGGATATTGTCAATTTTAAAATCAGTCGGGGGCCTGGACTAGATTGTATGACTGAAGAGGGCTTAATAAGGGATGCCGCCCCAATTCATCCGACAAAACCTGATCATTTTTTTCATAGTTATACTGCACCATTAGCTACAAAACTTACTTTTTAGAGGTACCTACTTATATTAGGTATACTGGTATATTATAAAAACACATTGATACGATTTTACGATACTGTTTTAAAATTGTATGTTTATTCTATTATTAGCAGTGGTAGTATTTATTTTATATTTGCATAGGCATCCTTCATTTGAATTTGAAAGCTTTTACAAATTATAAAAATATACACTTTTTATTACTCTACATCTTCATTCTCAAGAATGTAAAACATAAACATAGACACAGACACAGACAAGAGAGCGATTTACAAGTCCCGTGTCACCTACTGGGGTAAGGGGCAGATGCATTATGCATAGGTACATCTGTTTCACTGATTTTTTAAGAGACAAGTGTGTGTCCAGACCGATACTTTTTCTTCGTCCCCACCGGGAATCGAACACAGGACCCCTCGGTTCTATATGCTCTCGCCACCACTGAAACAGTCAACAATAATTAACTAACAACTAAAAAAACGACCACAGACCATGAAACTTATTTCAACAAGAGACAAACCATTAACCGTAAAAAGTTAAATATTCCACGTGAAAACAACACCCGCGTGTTACGGATCAGTCGGTCGATATTTTTAAAATCTCTCCATCTCCTCGACTTAACTTAATTTGCGAGCTGATCCAATTTCCTGCGGGAACGCCGCCTCGCTGATTATTGAAGATATCCTACATTTCCATTCCATTATTCTCACTAAACATTATCAAGGGAAAGACAAACCCATATCTGTGTCTAGGATAATCGTGTCGATGAACACATTATATAACTGATGCTCATCTTGCGATAAGTTCAAAACTTTAGTAGAATATCACTGTTTATGATACTCTCTAGTATTGTGCACCGAAAAAATCTATATGTAGAAATGTTTTAAAATTTTTTACCCAACATTCATTAATTTCCTTTTCATCTGATAGAAATGTATCATTGTGAAATAAAAATAAAACACGTGTAACATGCAAATAAAAGACGGCGCAAATTTTACCAAAAAGCTCATTCATTTAAAAATAAACGAAATATGAAAATAGAAAAGTTACAGTACTGAATAATTATTTAATACACTTCTACGTAATTAATTATATACAGTTATAAATAACATTATATACCTACAAGAATAATGTACAATATTTTTAAATTGGATTTATGATTCTAGTTTTTCTCATATATAATAATATGTAATAGCAAAGTGAAAAAAACGACCCAATAATATGTTGTATCAAATTCACAAATCAGTAATTCAACCATCAAACGTTGAGGGAAAAGTTAGAGGAAAACCGAATTTGTATATCTGAAATCATTCTTTGATGTCAAGGGATTACGTCTTGTATTACAAAAAAAAATATATTTTTTTCCAATTCTCTGTAGGCTTATTGGTATGTGAAGGTTTTTTCATAAGGAATATATGACCGATTAACTTGAAAATAAGGTTGGTAATTTGTAAACACAAACAGAGGGCTTATCTATATATATTCGAAAGCTTTTCGAAAGCATGTTTTTTTTCGAAAAGGGGTGCTTTATTGTCATGATACTTGCCTAAATTACTTATTTGTACGGTTCAAATGAAAAGGATTATATCTCAATTAGTACATAAACGAGACGAAATTAAATATAAAGTTCAACAAAATTCCAAATGAAGTAAAATATCTTCTCATGTCAATAATATTATCTGTTCTGTTTTTTTTTAATCTTGACCCATTTTTTTAAGTGCAATTTAAACTTTAAACCATTAATAAACGTAATTTTAAATCCATTGTTAAGGTAATCCGCAAACTAAAATTTATTTAACACGAATAAAACCTAATGAAGTGAATTTTGAAATGAATGGCATTTATTTAGTAGCGTATTGCATTATACAGTATTAATTAATATTAATAACATACCAATCATACGTAATCGAAAACGCTCGTCTATAATTTGAATTATAAAATAATGAGCTTGATTGTAATTTGGATATATTTTCAAGAACGTTTTGTTTACTTTTTCCCAAAACATTGCGTGATCTTTTCACTAATATTCATTAAAAAATGTGAGAGTGAGAATTATGCCCTATTTACTAGCCTTGAAGTAATGGTGTTTGCTCGAAGATAATTAAAATAATTCTCTTTCAAACTCAGAAAATTTGCATATGTAGTTGAGAGAAACATTATAGATATATACTTAGATCTGCTCTTTGTACATAAAATAAATATTTTGAGCGTAGGTATTTTAGATGACCATTTTAACTCATGTATCCGTGAAAAATATCTACAGAAGCTAGCCACTACACGCATAATATATAATATGAACTACAGTTCAAAAATGCTATAAATTTTTCAAAAAGGAATAAATAATAACATCTGGTATTAGACTCACAATATTTTCTATAACAGAACCATAATAAGCTTATTTAGTGGCTGGCGCTCGCTACTAGAACTTTGTGAAGTATTCATAATTTCTACGTATAGTTTGTTTGATTTAAACGTTTTTTATATCTTCTTTAATTATTTTCAGTACACAATTACAATTTTAATTAAACTGAAACTTTTTAATTAACTATTTACAATAGGAATATTTTTCTTGGAAAAACATGATGGTAAAAAGAAAGGAATGTATAATGAAATAAATAACTTGACAACGAAATAGATTAAATTTCGCCTGAAAAATAATTATTTATCCATAATATTAAATCAACTTTAGCAAAGCTTAAGTAAATATTTTATGAATTCTGCGTCACATATTAAAAAAAATATTTTTAAAGCTCTAGAATTAAAACGGAATGGGCTTAAAATATTATACAAAGTTGGTGAATCCGTAGTGTAGCCATAGTTTCATTATGATTGCGTTTTTGTTAGAGCTTCATTGCGACGTTTGTGTTAATTGAGATAAAAACTTTCCCGATGAAATATTATATGAATGGCAGAAATACAATGTTATATTTGTAATACATTATAATTAGTATTCCATAATAAAATTACTTATTACAGTCTTATTATCATTATCCTATCCTACTTGACAAAATGTATGGTTTTAGTTCCCTGAAACTAAACGTTTATCGACCATCTTCAATTATAAAATGTTACATCTTACCCCTTTGGAGTTGAATATCATCGAGTACCTACTGTAGGCCCCGAGGAAATTAAAGATTCTATCCGAAGCTAGGACTTAATCCCGTAGTAATAGTAAGCCGGAAAATTGCAAATTAAAGACCTGTTCTGATAAAGGAATATGATTCTTACGTACACCTACTACGGGTGATATTCGTGAGAGATTATTTTTTATATGGATAAGATAAAAACGCTGATTCGCCACGGTTGTAGATGGATTCAATTAATTAAGGATGCCTATATCGAGGGTTCGTGGTTGAGCTTTTCAATGGCAATATAGGAAATAGAATGCCGCAATTGGATTGATGAATTTCTGAATATTGAGATGAAAACTTGTTCTATCTGCGTAGTGTGTGTGTGCTCTGTGCATGTTTTACTTCTTTAAACATGCATGTTTTATATTTTTGTGAAGGTATATGAAACTGAATGTTATTAAATTGTGTGTTTTATTTAATTTTCACCCTGCTTCTACTGTATACACTATATAACTATATAACATGGTAGTGTTTGCAATGAAGCAAGCAAGCAATAATTATTAAAAGGATTTTTTATTACTATAGATACTAAAATCTACTCGAATTCATTTAAAATTATTTTACTATAATTTTGAGGGAATAACTTTATCATGTGACATATAATTGGACTTAACATTATTTTGTATTCCCGCAAATAGCTCTATACTAAGGCTGGTTGTAGAGCTTGACCGACCATCAGTGCGTACGTCAGTCGCGCTTGTCATATTATGTATGGAAATTCATACACATTGTATGACTATGACACTAATGCGCATGACAATACGCGTGCGTATGGTCAGTCTAGCTATGAACGGTTTTATGAATTTCCATACATATGACAAGCGCGACTGACGTACGCACTGATGGTCGGTCAAGCTCTGCAACCAGCCTAAGACATAAAATATGCATCAACAAACATTTCCTCACAGTTTCAGGGACAATAGTACAATTTTAAATTTAAAATAATAAGCTAAACAAAGTTTTATGCACAAAGCGAGTACAATTTCCCTCTTAGCATTAAAATGCATTCCGCATCGCGATACAATGGCATATTGCACAAAGTTTACTTAATTTCTTCAATTCCAGTAATGAAAATAGCGTCAGCTTGACTCCACTGCGTTTGTTATATTTACTTGTAAGAACTGGGAACTGGGAAACTTGGAAATTCTCAATACCACCTATCAAGTTTTATTTTAGCTGTTTTCATTGTTGATTTTAAATAATAAACGATTTAAAATCAATGGTATTTTTTTTTTAATCACGTACTTATTATTATCGATATACTCTAAAATTGTTACTGTACATTGTTCTACATTTTCCAAATTTTAAATTTAAAGTATAATATACAATGTCTGAGTTCTACAGAGCACTAACCACAAAACAAACGCATTTGAAGCATAATTCTGTTTTACCGCCATTACCAAATAAAAAGCAACGACCACATATTATTACGTTACTAGACCCTAAACATTAAAGTGAGTTGTTCCAGCCTCATAAGGTGTAAGTAGCGTGTCATAAAATGTATAAGTGTTAAACAATGTTATCAACTGTGAGTATCTTGTAGCCGACCGCCCTAAATTTCTTCGAAAATAAAGCTGCTGATACACGTAACTGCTTGCCACGCGACATATTTTGACAGTATATATCACACTAGGTTTCCGCCCGTCATGTTTGTGGTAACAGGTATTATAGTCGTTGTTTACTTGAATAAATTCTGATTGGATTGCTATAAATTATAATTATAATAAAACTAGGTTTTCGCCCGTGGCTTCGCCTGCGCAGTCAAAGAAAAACCCGCATAGCTCCCGTTCCCGTGGGATTTCCGGGATTGGGTCTTTTCCCGGGATAAAAAGTAGCCTATGTCCTTTCTCGGGTATCAAAATATTTCCATACCAAATTTCATGAAAATTAGAAAGGCTGAAAAACGTCAAAATTGGTAAGTATGATACAAGAAAATGGTAATTTATTAAAATCTGGATCAAATCGAATCCACTCTTATTGGTGTGTTTGCAATATATTATGTAGTACATACTTAAAATATTCACCTAGATATTAGGAATTGTTCTAGCACTGTACGTGACTACAGATTACGGACACCTTACATTGTTTTCATAATATGTCCTAGTAGCTAGCCGTATGAAGCTTTCATATTATAATGCAACATCGAAAAATAATTACGACATATACTGGTAATCGCTAGACTTGTACAACAATCGATTTCAAATATAAAATTTTAAAATTACTTGAAATCCAACTACTTTTCAAAAGCGTGGTATGCACCGTGCTTTACTCTCCCAAATACTAACTTTGTAGGACGGTTAATGTTACACTTAATTGTTCGTAAAACCAAAGTTTTCAAGGCGATAACGCTCGGATACAGCCCGCTCTAGTTGGCAAGTTATGCACAATTAAGAGTAAATCGACTCTAAGTTGCAACAAAATTTTGTAAACGCAGCCGTTAATCCTGCGGAGTCTTGCTTAAGTTTATATATCTTCTTTAACATCATTTTGCGATTAAAAGTGTTAACGTGATAAATAAATATTCATTAGTTTATGTTATATAATCCATAAAAATTTATGTAATTATTTAATATTAAAATAATATAGAATATAACACGTTTAAAAATAAAGCTCTATCTGATATTATACTATTGTCTCTTTTATAACAATGTACGCGTGTGAAGTGCTGTGTTACTGTGAAGGATAGCGCAGATGTATTGCACTTCTGTATTTGATCTTACTCCATTCCTTCCTTCCTTTCCTTTGAGGAAAAATGCAACCGTATTTCCAATACTTAGGTACTTTTTTTATTGAACACATATGATTATGTCATTCCCTAATAATGGTTATACAATTATACTAAATAGTGGTACCGACACCAAATTCACCACGAACTTTTGTTTCTAAATATCTCCAATTTTGTACACAGTATTATTGTCTTCATCCAAAGCAGAACCAATACCGTCCGCGGGAACAAAGCTACAATCAGCGCATATTGATCACGACCCTTTGTACGCGCGAAATATTCATAACCTGAACCTGAGAATACCCACAGCTATAGTCCTAAACCGGACAATATAGTTCCAAACAGTACGGCGACATTAATTCAGCGTCCTACGTGTGACAAAACATCTGTGATGGGACATTCACACCCCACGTCTAGACTTTGCGGACGACTCGTTAAATTCAATTTATTTACTCGAGCTGGAATTCTAACTAGGAGCTTAGTAAAAGCCTTTTTAAGCTGATCCTGAATTTCCTAGTAATTGCTTCGGTTATTGGGTGGCAAATCTTGTTCCTTCTGCTCTTGTTTTAAAGAGAAGTGTGAAGTACGAAGCTTGCGAAGAAGCGAAGAACTAAAGGATAATTAGTTACCCCAAATTTCTCCATCGATAAATGCATATAAATAAACGATCGCGTTTTAAAGTATCTGAATATCGTGGCATATTATTTCACTTAAGGCAATTAAAACAAATGGAACGGAATTCTAAATTAAATTTCATCTAGTCCAGTTTTAACTAACTTCCCGAGCGGTATGCGCTAGTTTTTGAATAACTTTTAAAACTTTCACAAAATGTCCATTGTATGAATCGAGAATAACTACTACTTGTAATTAAAACTATTTCAACAAACGGACAGGATAAACGTATTTATATACATTCCTTAATCCTTAGTTTGTTGTGTGACTACCAGCTAACTTGTTGTCAAAATTAATTCAGCCTGGAGGCGTTGTCAGTATTTGATCCACTTTCTATCTTTTGCTGATTTACTAGCAAGGGTTAACAATTAACATAATATTATCAATCATCAATATTTTTTCTATGGTTGCTTACCTTCTTAATATAATTTAGGTACCTTCAGTTTTCAACAACGATTAAATATTTTATTATAATTATAGAAATCCAATCATAATTTATTTTATTTAACAACGACTAGAATACCTACCTGTTACCACAAATGTGAAATAAATTTTTAATTTTTTAGAAACGCGTTTTAAAATGTTAAGAAAACAAAAGTATAAAAGTGTTAACTGCATTTACTTGTCCATTGATTGCAAATACCACTTCCATCTTCAAATAAAATTTACTGAATCTATCGTGAAAGAATACGTTCTATTTACCTTTTTAAAACGACTGATTCAGCTTACCTCTATTTGTTTAGTAGTAAATAACTAAATTCTTACGAACATTTATAAATAAACCAACAAATTGTGTAATAATGACATTAATAAATCAATGAAATAGATCAAAATCCTTATCAAAACATCTTTTTCCTAGTAAGTATAAAGTAAGTATACTATTGACTTAATTTATATTGTGAAAACAAAAGTTGATCAATGTCTTAAAAAAATAAAAATCACACAAATACATTTTTTATTTCATGTCGAAAAAATAGTGCGAGAGTTTTTATATGACTGTCAATATGTCATTTTATACATATCGTATGGAAAGCCTTTTGGTTTCGCCTTTTTCCTATAATATTGTATAAAATATTGTGTTGTTTTTTTTTTCAATATTTACATATTTTATCTTTTTACAAATCAAATTATAAATAAAACAATCCTTGAAAATGTTAATTACTTAAATGTCTATTATCGATATATACGAAACTACTACCTATGTAGTTATAAATATAAACCATGACGAGCCCAAATCTCTTGAAATTTAAATTTCTATTAAGATCCGCCCAGTTATCTTACTAAGCGTCCTTTCTTAAAAAAAATTACACATCTTGAATAAGTGTCGCTGTGTGTCGAAGGAGTGTGATTCTACAATGTGATTTCAGAGTAAACTACATTTATATTTCTCTATAATTTATGAAACATTTAATCATAGAAATGTATTAATTGGCTTGCGAAAAACCATTACACACTGTGATATACCGTTCGTCTCATTCAACAGTTCACTTTACTTTGTGTCAGTACGATTTACAAGGCCGGCAGTGTACATTTCCGAATTACCTCCAATATTCGTTTCACGTCCTAATGAAACAATACCTTAATGTAAACGAGTATTGATTTTCCAACCAAAAGCCTGTAGTGGTATCGACGACTGAAAACCTGTCATAACGTGGCATATTTAATAAAGCGTATAAATAATTCATAGTAGGTACAATAAACAGGCTGTGTTAACGTAGTCACTGGCTCGTAATGAATCGTTTATGACGCCCCATACAGCTGAAACGTGTTCTCATTTCTATAAATATTTTACTTAGACCGTAAATAACTTTCGCGCAGTGTAATAGGGTTGACCGGGCTAATCTTGCTTGGAAAATATAGACGTCTCCCGCTATCATAAATCTTATTATAAAATCCGTGTATGGAAGAGTAAATAACTCTGTGGATCACATGAAAAATATGAAACAAAGATAATACACTAACAATGGAAGATACCTATAAAATAAGCACCTTTTTCATTATCTTAATGTATTGGAAAGAATAATTGTTTAAATGCACTGATATACTCAAATAAGATGAAAATGTCGAAAATGGGTCTTTGACTTTGGTAAAATTACGTGTCTGAAAAAAGTAAAGTAAAGTAAATAGGTGTATTTTCTATGTAATTTGAGTAAATTATACTTTTCAACAGGTACCTAATAAAAACGATAAAGTTCTCAAGTTATAAATAAATCAAGTTTCGCTTTAATTAATTTCTCTTCATCGTGCCTTACACTTCGCTGAAAGTCGATTGAGAACAAACTAAAGTCGAATAAAAGTTGAAGTGAATTGAGGCCGACTAACTAATTAATTCATAATGTCAAAGTAAGAAATCTTTCTATAGTTTAGACTTTAGACCATGAGCTAGTAATTGTGTGCATAAGAAAATAAATCATACTGTCCTACATATCTAATATATATCTTCATAAATTAAATCAGTTAAAAAGCTCTAAACAATCGACATGTGGTTGACCTAAAAAAATAACCCAACCAAATTTCATTCAAGTCGGTTCTTTAGTTGAGGCGTGAAAAAGAGACAGACAGGCAGTTACATAAGGATTATCAGTATCTATGTGTGAACAAGTACGGGCTAATGATGACGATGAAAAGATGATTATCCAGTTTAAGCAGGGAAGTTTTAGTGAAAGAGCTTCAACTTAATAGCCATCTTTTGAATTTAATATGACTAGGATTATAAAACACGTTGAAGATCGCAAATTGCTCTCACACCGAAGAAATTACCATGCATTCAGAGGAGATCTACATCGTTAGAGAAATAGTTACTAATATGTAGAAATAGTTCCTTAAACCTAAGTATTTATCCTAATTATAACAAACTACGTTTCTCAACGTTCAGACTAATCAATCATTATGAACGTGAATTCTTTTAAATATACATATTATGTTTCCTGACGTTCCGAAAACTTATATAACTATAAAGAGAGTTTCATTAAAGATCTGAAATGAAAAAGAAAGATGGTGAAATATAGTCGTCTAAGCACATCGACAAAATTACTTTATCGGAATTTCCCAATAAATTTTATGAAAAATACGTCGCCCTCATAAAAATAAAGTAACCTTTTCTTCTTAAATGTATTTATTATAATCCTTTTTATCAAGCATCCCATAATTATTTTTAAAGTGTAATTTGATTATGATTGATTATGGAAACCATTATCAATTTCAAGATTTTTAATTAAATGAAAATTATTCTAATGTGTGATGAACAATTTTATCACGATCAGGTTTTATTTTACAAAGTGATTAACATCGACCCATTAGGAATCAGAAAACAAAAAGATTGGACAAAACAAACGAGAGCGGCTAAATATTTATTTGAATTACAAATTCCGGTTCAAGAATCAACAATCGACGATTTAATTGTACGGGAGCTCTGTTGATTAAACAGAAAATAATACAGAACAGACAACCACTCAGACATTTAAATGTTGTTCCCATTTCCTTGAAAAATATGATCAATACAAAGATATTTGGGAACACGAAGTTGCCATTAAATTTCCCGTTTATTTAATAACAATCCATTATGAAATATTTTGTACTTAAGGACTTTTTCAGGCACAAATATTAAAAACCGTTCAACTGCATTACAAAGGTTTCAGCCTTGGTTTCAGCACAATAGCACATAATTATATAAGACCTACTTTTATTAAACTACCTCTTTTGTAGTTAACAATTTATCCAATGAAAAGGGGTTCAAGGCGTGAGAAAGAATTTTCTTCGAGTACCTAATAACAATGGTAGCTTCAGATTTAAGATCCTAGCTAAATGAGTTCCATGTTCCAACTAGTGGTTAGGAGGCATTTAAGTAAGTACTTACACGCCGTCTTTACAAACCGACTTTATAGAAAGGTAGTATTATTTTAATGTAGTCTTTAATGTGTTTTTATTATACAAAAATGTATATTATTATTTATTACAGAACTGTAGCTAACAGAGCGAATCAATTTACGAAAGAATTGTTCTTGACGAGAGTAAATGTATATAAAGATCTATGTCATGGAAAGTGTCTAATTTACTTTAAATAGCATAAAAGTGATGCATTACACAGAGACTAAACTCTTCAAGTTCAATCTCGAAACAAATTGAGCAGTCATATAATATTCTCAAGCAGATCTTACGCGGCACTAATTTTCTGAAATATACTAATATTATACCTCATAAGCCAAGAAGATGAAGGCGTTAAAGTCTAGCTGTCGTCTTTTACGATTTTAATCTTGAAACAAATTCCTTTGCGTAGATTTACGGCGCGCGTGAACCGAGCTCCTAATTAATTTTGTAACGTCCTTTACAGCTACGTAAACTTTTAATCGAGACGAACGAGCAATTTTATAGCTTTACGTGCAAAGCTGACATTAAGTTAAATTTAATAAACGACTATGTAAAGAACAAAATGGCGCACCTGGAAAAGGAATAAAGTTCGATATTGGTAAATTTGATTAAGGATTGTTTGAATGGAGTGTTTATTATGCCGGTGTTATTTCTTTTCAGTGCGATTTTTTTTGCTCTTTATGAAAAAGGTTGGTTATAAAAATAGTTAATACACCGATTTTGTCTACGCGTCTTACGGGTTAATAAGTTTCCATTTTAAATTTCTTTTATTTATAAGAGAACTTTAAAACACCTCACCTGGCATTGATTAAATTAAATCAACTTTTGAACACGTTTCCAAAATACATAAATACCTTATTCGACACAATAAATAAGTTTTCCCTCGCTGGTACATCGATTTCGTAATATAAAGTCATTATAAGTAAACCAATGAATACGATATGAGTTTTAATAACAAGCTCGCATATTGCATGAAACTCATATTGAGTTCGATTGTTTGTTGAATATTACGTTATTGACCCACTTCTGTGTTGTTCTGACAGGTGTAGGGAAGTAGGGGAACATTTTGTATATTTTAATACAATATTGAGTGGAACAGCATACAAAAGAAGCAATTTAACTTTACACGTCAGCTAATATAACGGATAAATACGTTAAAGGAGAGCGTTGAGAGAGAATCCAGGCTGTTTGTGACGAAGCTACGTAAATTACGTGGTTCAATATTTTAATAAATTATCATACATGTTTTGATTTTCAAATAAATAAATCAAATGTTTATTTATAGTTTTCTAAATCTCAACTTCAATAGAATTAAAAAAGCCTCTATATCTTCGAACTTATCAATATGTTCTTTAATAATCATGAGTAATGTGAAGCAATAGACAAAACCATAATAAAGTAAATCAAACAATCCGATTATTTTTTAAGTAGAGCTCCAAACACTCCAATAATACAAAACCTAAGCTTCGACTGTTCGCATATCGAATGAGCGCACAAAAAATATTTCAAAGAGAACTATATTCTCATATTACTTTGCCAAAAGGAAAACAAAACATTATTTTTCACAGCCACTGGCTTTGATAAAGGGAGATTTAAAAGGACGGCGTCGTGAACACTCCGCTGCTTCGGGTATCTAATCGAATTACACATGGTTAATTATGCATGCTTTATACGCCCTATATTACTATGGGACTGATAGGTGGACTAGTGTAGTGTCCTAGCTTAATGTCTTGAATGCTCTAATTAATTAATCAAACTTTTATGTTAGGTAAGATAAGGTATAGCTTATAAGTAGGTTTGAAATTGGCGTTAGCGTTAGTGTTTCGTAGTTAATTTAAGGTTAATTTATTATAAATTGAATGGAATGTTTCTTTATTGGATAAACACAAAATTATAATTATATTTGGTAAAAATTTATTAGAGATTTTTTTTAACTTAAGCTCTATTAATGAAAATTACAACATTCAGGTCTGTAAATATCGTATCAACGCCTACCTACGCCTTCCTAGTCCAACCTGTGAGAGAATCACACTACAATGTTATTCTTCTGAAAAGTTAGGCTGGACATAATTCCCGTATTTATGGGATGGTCCCTTTAAATAAATTAGTGCGATTCGGTGCCCAAAATTAACGCCGATCCCAAAATAATGCCCTACAAAAACGGGACCGTTTTTAATTACATTAAGCCCGCAAAATCCAGCCAATGTTTTTCTCATAATTAATTCTCAATTCCGGCCAACCCTTTATAATCTGTGGAAAACTATTTATAGGTCTTTGCGAAATAAAGACTCGACGTTGGGTATGGACAATGGAATATGGTTACTATAGCTCTAGATAAGATTTTTTAACCAATATTTTAAATATTGAAATAATAAATCTGTATCACGTAACTATAGTTAAAATACTGTATAATATCAGAGAAAGCCATAGGAAGAATTAAGGAGGCGGATTGTAAAAACAATAATGAAGGTACGGTTAAAGCAAAGTTTCCATTTTAAAGTTAGAGAAGAAATAAACAAAGAAGAGATAACTTAAAATACTGACTATACAATTAATTAGGTAGGACCAAACTACCTACACGATTAGTAATTACGCTCATTTATGGAGAGCTATCTAATAACTTGACGAATAATTATTCATTTCGATAAAACACACATAAATTCCCACTACCCGATTCGACAAACATCTGCCGTCCAAACATGAAATGAAATTAATATTATTAATGCATATACAATACCAAATTCGAATTAAATTCAACCAAATTTCAGATGAAACGCAAACTCCGCTGACCGACGTCAAGCTATCAATGTACAATGTTGACATAATTGCTAATGTGTTTGTCATGTGTTTACCATTGACAGTACTGTCGTGTTCAACATATTCATGCATTGAGTTACAACAACAATCATTGAAATTCAACTAGATTGCCTAGGTCTTTTAGAGTAAATATTATGTAACTGCTGAACATCATCGAACCTTGGTATATAACAATCATTGGATTAGCATGTCATAACAAAGGTTTTGATGTCGTAGGTACATAATATAATTATAATATGATATGTCTTGTGATACTGTACTAATTATATAGCTGAGATACTTAAGTGTAATCTGTTTTTTATTTACGAAAACAATTTTTCATTCTTTTTTCGTTTTTTTTTCAGGACGCTTAACATAAAATAGATGTTATACTACTTAAAAAATGGTTTGAATGCTTGGCAAAATTGATTCAAAACAGGACTATCAATTACGGTAATAAAAGCGTTTCAACATTGCACTATCATTCAAAAACTTTTAAAGCAAGTTCAATTTTACCTCGCCGAACTATAAAACATCGATTTCAATTAGTGATCGAAATCGATATTCCGCCATCGATAACGGTAATGTCTCGATGTAAATCACGTCGAATCACTATGTAAATGCGGAGTGCGAACTGCGGAATTGCAATTCCTTTTATTACGAGTAATCGTGTGGCAGGAATCTGTAATGATCGTGCTTCTCTAATGAGATACCTTTTAAGTACTCGAAACCTGAAATCCATGTCGAGTCCAATAGATTACCTATTAATTGGCAGATATTATCGGATTAAGCGTCAGTAACAAGATAATTTACGATGATATTAAGCACTACAGTTTGGCTATATTGTTTCAGAAAATAGTGCTCCAAATGGAAAAATAACATTTTTGTTTCAAACATAACTGTTTATAAAGTATAGAACATAAAATGCCCACTACTCGAGAAGCAAGAACCACTTGATGATAATTTATACTCAAATAAATAAATTTAGTTGAAATCGCTAAGGTATGATTTTAATACATGCGATATTTTACTCTTTTTGCCCAGGTCTTCTCTAGAGTCCAATCAAAGATTCCAATCACGATCCACTCGAACTAATGTTCCTCATCTTTCTTACAACGTCCGATTAGATCGTGATACATCTCCTAATTCTATATCGCCTTAACTTTTACCATTCTCTTAGAGATTTAGGACCTTTTGGAAATAGCAAACTTCGCGATCGAGTTAAAGAGAAATGGTACAGTCGAAAGGCAATGAAGTTGCAACCTTCTCGAAGTTAAGGTCGATTTACAATGTGTTTAGTTGCTCGCCGAATGGAATAACCGTCAATTAATGTACCTGAAATAAAATCAAAATAACTTTATTTTACTGGATAAAATTTCCATTTAAAGAGAAAGTATAAGTAACTTCAAAGACAAAGCGTAATACCTAAATAGAAAAGCTCTTAAGTTGTTTTCATCTACAAGGAGAAATATTCGGCAGCAAAAGAAATCATCTCTATGATGTCATTTAATTCTTTAAACTTCTTATTTTTTTAATCAATCACAATCTATTCACATTAATACATTTCTCTCCCTTATTCTGAAATTACTTTGATTTATGCACTATAAGATCACCTGTGCTTCCCTACCAAACGTTACTAAATCATTTGCTATCAGAGCAGTATAAGCTAGTAACCAAGAACGCGCACAAGAGTTGGACCTTATTAATGATCGAAATACAACCGTCTAACTCGTTACGGCTGCAATATATAAAGCAATGCTTTCGATTCCTTCTCGGACCTACGATTTCGAATGTTCGAGATGTTTCAACTTTCAACCGCGTTTGGTACTCACTATTTCAGTAGAACTTATATAGATTTAAATCGCAGCTGCTATGGAAATTTAACGTCCTTTACGTTTATATATATAAATATATATATATAAACGTAAAGACAAGGATAAATATATTTAAACGTTATATATTTAAATACTTCAATTAAAATATTATAGGTATCGCTTAGGTTTTAATGTTTATTTTAACTTATTTCGTTCAAAAATTGCTTCAAAAATTATAAATTGGTAGGTTATGAATTTAAAGCAAAAATAAATGAATTTATTTTATATATATATACTTTATTTTAGGTGTTTTGTAAATTCCTTAATTATTACATACTAGCTTCCGCCCGCGACTCCGTCCGCGCGGAGCCTTCACGTGGATGGTTTATTTCTCCATTTTGAGTAACTCTGACAATGACATCTTATAAATATCTATTGGACCCAAATACGGCTAGGCCTATAATAATACGCAACGTATGTTTGCGGTTCTACAGAACAACGTCTATGGATAAAACTGAAAAATTAAGATTAATTTTTTTCTACGTATTTTTCCAGGATAAAAAGTATCCTATTTTACGCCCAGGATAATATGGTATAATTATACCAAGTTTCATCGAAATCGAACCGTTAGTTTTCACGTGATGCCTTCACATACAGACAGACAGACAGACAGACAGACAGACAGACAAAAATTTTTTTAATCACATATTTGGGTTTGGTATCGATCCAGTAACACTCCCTGGTATTTATTTTTTCAATATTTTCTATGTACAGAATTGACCCTTCTACAGATTTATTATATGTATAGATAACATACATGGATAACATACCTATCATTCAGTATCCGAATAAATACGTATTGTGTTCGCGAGGGAACTCCGGGTGACAGGTGCTTAGTTAATATTAAAAGCATTATGTAACCGTAAAATCACGGCCATTAAACGACAAAATCATTTAATATATTCCTCTTTCACTGTAGTTAAGATTTAATATGCGACATTATAAACATACTTTCCGCATTAAACAAATGGAAATTTAATGCATATTTTCATAACCCCTACAGGTTCCGCCCTCGCAAAATATAACTATGAGTATTATAATAGGACTCTGATTCCGTACTTATATGACATAAAAAGAGCATGTGTGCCGAGCACACGTGTCAGAAGTGAAACTTCTTGGGCAAGATTAAAAGATACCTACCAAAAACGTCGCCTTACTCCATGGCGTGACGGTATTGCCATGATGCAACCTTGTAATTTTATTCTCAACGCGCCTAAAGAAGTTTCACTTCAAAATATCTATAATATAGTATGTTTGATAATATAGCTAGTGCTGAATGTTTCACGCAATACAACGTCATCTACCGAAACAATAAACACGTAAATTATTATTTACATTATATTCAATGAGCTTATCAACAAGCTTAAAAATAACTATTTTTTGGTAAATACATCAATACTTTTGAAGTATACGTTATTAGTTTTCACAACGATAGCTCTATATTCGTAATTCATATTTTTCAACAAGAAGTAAGTACCATATAAATTACCCATATCATTTGTCACCCAAGCGTGAAAGATAAGAAGTAACATTACAATATGTGTTTATCTAGGCCAAAAGTGTTTATGCCAAGCCTTATCCTAGTCCTTTCAACTACGTTTGCGTAGAGAAATATTATAGAAATATCCACATACTTCCTTCTTTCTTTTAATTATACCTACTTAAAAAAATGTTTTAAGAATAGTTAGATTACAGTTTACCAAATGAGATAGAGACAAATCAAATACCTACCATTACAATACAATTTATTCATTAATACAAAAAAGTACTTTAATTAAGATTATAATATACCTACAACCGCTTCAATTATATTTGATACTGATTATGTTGTATATTGTAGTAATACACGTTATTAGATGCAAATAAAGCTTATAATAAAACAAACAAGCAAATTTTCCCATTAATATCACGAACGCATTGAACATAACTTAAGTACATCAGGGTATTCCCCTATTTATAACAAGGCCAGTCATAATTTTAAAACAGAAAAGTCATCACAAGCTGACCATAAACCCCCAAGGCCCATAATGTATCGGTACGCTACATGAGTTTCCACTTTGCGACTCATAAACGCGTCTTTTGTTAACACGTCCCACGTCGGACCTATAAAGCTTATATTATTACGAATGCTGTAGGTATATTCGAAATAGTGACCTTAGCTCACTTCACTTCACTTTCAATGAGCAAATATAAGTAATTCTTTTCTGTATTTTATATTCCTTCGACGACGAGGTAAGAAAAAAGTCCGTCCGCTTTTTATACCATGTTTAAACAAGAATCACAGTTTATTTGTTATCGCCATAACTGTTAGATATTTATCTTCAAGTCTGCCGGTTAGTTCGTTATCAGTTCGTTATCAATCGGAAAATAATCAAATCATATTTTATTTTCAATGTTGTGCAAAATAGTGATCTACGTGTTTTATAACGTGCAATATTGCCTCAATTTCTATGAAAGAAGCGTTAACAGCGTGACCTCAGATTGTCATAAATATCTCCCCTTGTCATGTAAATTACTATCTATAGTGCTTCTGCTGTACAAACAGAATTGTAAGTATTCGAATACAAACATTCAATTTCGTCTCAAATTGGTGCTCAAAACTTTATCAGAGTGCTGTGGGGTTAATTTAAACCCAAGCTGATAAACGATATAAAAGTTTTCAGGCTGAAACTGCTGGTAAAGTTTGCTCCGCCATAAATCCTTAGTCTGGAACCGGTAGGTGTTAGACACATAAATATCGTCCAAGTCGTGTCCTGTCAGGGTCCTCAATATATTTATTTTAAACAAACAGCTCGTGTGCGAGCGAGAATGTTGTGCAATGTTTACGGATTGAGAAAGGATTACAGCGGGAACAAAGAATACTATCACGAGTGTAATATAACTTCTCTCTAGGCGCTGGAGAGAATCTAATGGTGATTGCATTCTGAACTTGCAAACAGCATGCTTGGCTTTGGTTTGAATGTTGTAGTTGTATCTAGAAGGCATGGCAAAATATGTGCTCTAATCACATAAAAATGTTTAAAAAAATAAGAAAAGGTCCCTTAATATTCATATTATTTAAATAATTGAAGCAAAAAGGTTTGAAAAATATCCTTAATAAATAATTAAAAAAATATAAGATTTTTATGTCTATAATAAAGGTACGACTAAATAACCAAAACTGTATTCGCACCTCCACCATAAAAGCAAATGAGGTAAAAAAATATTTCGTTGACAACCCTAGCCCAGCCTTAGATGATAACGTGCGCTTTGAAGTCGTTTCGCGCGTAATACAGCCTTCGGTTCAATGAACTTTCAAACGGTCGTGCTTAACTGTATGGAAGACGAAAAATATAATAGTAGTGTGCTTATATTATTTACGTTGCAGTTAAAGTTTATCTAAATTTATGTTATCTAGTTTAGCAATAACAATAAATATTGAAAGAAGTCGGCTTGTGTTTTGTTTGGCATTTTCTATAGAAATTATATCTATCTACTAGAAACTAATCTTAATTTCTGCTAATATTAACACTAAATGTGAACTTATTAATATTATAGCTTACATAGCTCACTTCTATTACACTTTAAAGCACATCAAACGTCCATTAGTTGTTACGTGTTTCGAATATAATATGAAATTGCATAAATCTGTCTGCAAAATATGTCCTCATATTCATGGAGGACATCATTTAGGAAAGTACACCCGTGTTCTACGTGAGTCATGCTAACTGCATTTCATTGCGGAGGACATTACGTTTAAACTTGCAACGTCGCTATTTCCAATATAACTTTAAAGTATAAGGATATAAGCAAAACAATAGTAAGATTAAGGAGTACTCATATTAGTATTATAGTAGTTGTAGTAGAGGTTGTACCATACTTTTATCAATCATTAATTTCCGTATTAAATAGGATAAAAGTCAAAAGAGCTTTTACCATACAATTATTTATCAATAATAAATTTTAATTATTCTCTTGGTTCATCATCAATGATGCATAACGATGACCATAATCATCGCATTTTATAATACTTTAACTATTTTTGTTATGTTAACTAGGGCACTTTGTATTTTATTTATTCCATCTACATATGGCATTTACATTTCACATTGTTTAATATATTTTAATATAAGCTATTGTATTAAAACTTACGAAATTGACAAAAAATAAAAGAGCGCCGAGTGTGAAATATTACCTCATATAATTCACATTACCGGGTATAAAGTTGTTAGATGCACTAACTATATAACTACGTGATGTTCAGAACCAAGAAATTTGCCGCGCCATCAGTAGTGTCCTGGATTTTATAAGAAACTCTTGTACGTGTGATCTAGTTATGATTTCATGTGCTAGGAAATTGTGGTCACGTAGAACTAAATATAGTGTGAAAGTTCGATAGTTCTGAAAATAATAATGATGATTTCCAGCGCATTTAACATTTACTCTATATTGTCAACAGAGTTGGGAGTACGAATGAACTTTACAGCTATGTTTCTCTCTTCTATGTGGACAAAGCGATAACAATGACTTGTAAAGAATTATTTTAAATCTGCTGCATACTAAATTTGCCATTATCGTCCTTTTGTTGAAAGTTTATTTCATGATCTATACTTAGGTACTGTATTATTCTGTGTTTAACCTCAGATCAAAAGCAATCAGATTCAATGCATTATTGTTTCTCGCATTAATAAGTGACAATAATATCGCTCAATTAATTAACCACTCTGATTGGATCCCGACTTTCACTTGAGCGTTCGCGAGTAATATTGTATTACCTCGAGATATTTCCTAAACAACGCTCATACATCATTCTGTCACCCGTATAGTACTAAATCAACTCATTAATGCGTGTTTCGACAATAGACTGGATTGAGTAAAATTTTCTATCCCCAACAAGATGGAGAACTTGCCAAATAAATCAGCGCCCTCTAATTTATCAGGGCGAGAAGAAATTTCCTGGCGTGCTAAAGAAAATCGCAAATTGATGGAATCCAGAAATTCCCAGCCCAATACCCACTGAAGCGTGGATTTAAATGAATTTTTACGTTGCTCATTCATTTCTAAAGTACTTTTAATGCCCTTTTCGAAAGTAATAAGCAGCGTGTTAAAGGCGGAATAAAATTTGAATTTTCCTGTTGAATAACTTGTTCAATAAACATTGTCAGACTTTGCTTTGACTTGCGCAAACACACACTTAATAATAATTAATTAATGTATTAAAATATCTACATCTGCTCAAGAGGCTTTAATAATATTAATGATTATTTCAGTGTTCGAAATTTCTTAGTCTGTATTGGCCTTATTTTTGACGTAACAACCACTGCGATATATTTAAGTAAATATGTGTAAATATTCTGTTGGATACTTGATTAGGAATAATTAATTATTATTATTAGATTTTACTAACGTAATGCTTATAACAAATGAGTAATAAGGCTGTATATTAATGTAGCCCCTCACATAAAGTTTTACAAAACATTTTGAGCTTAAAATAAATAGCGAAACTTAATATCATAACTTAAGTAACTCTACTGTGATCTCGCAGCATATATTTTACAACAGTAGCCCATTTTTCAAATCTATACTAATATTATAAAGCTGAAGAGTTTGTTTGTTTGAACGCGCTAATCTCAGGAACTACTGGACCGATTTGAAAAATTCTTTCGGTGTTAGATATTCCTATTATCGAGGAAGGCTATAGGCTATATATCATCACGCTAAGACCAACATGAGCGGAGCAATGCGGGTAAATCCGCTTGGAACAGCTTGTCTTGAATAATGAACAGAATCAACCATTTAGTCCGATGATTATGCTAGTGTTATATTAGTATTATAATTATATTACAAAATGATATTTTTTTAAGAAACTAAAGAATTCCTGACGGCACTATGATGTGAAATGCCAATTAATTTTCTGGATTGATGTTAGAATGTAGTACCTATAGGGCATTGTAAAATATACGAAAAATCTATCATAACAATAAGTTTTCGTGCAAATTGTGCTACACTTCATTAAGTTTTATAATATTTAATTTAAAAGATAATGTAACATGATCTCCTTTTACATCCTTTTACATCCTTTTACAACATAACGCTATGATATAATCGAAATGACAAAACTCCGGATTTAGTGTCGCAAGTTGAAAATAAATTATAGAACACTTATATTCTGAGCCTAGAACAATTGAAGTTTAGGTGAAAATGGTCACCAAAATGTAACTGAAATTCGAATATCACGACTTCGCAGATACTTTATAGTGGGGTATATTGAGAAAAATGTAGCAAAGATAGGAGAAATGTGGGAAAATGAACCATTTCTATTCGAGTCCAATCGAGAGCCCGTCGAGATATCTTAAAACAAAATACTGCTCGAAATCGTCCCGGCTCAACTATTTTCATTTTGATCCCACATTTTTCTGCAAAACTACGGCTAAATGTTCCCAATTTTTGTGACAACCGCATTGAACTGAATCAACGTTCCTATATATATTCGTTTATCGTTTGTATTTTATAAAATGTTAATTATAAAAGAAAAATTTAAAAAGCACCTGGACCCAATATTATGGTTTCGGAATTTGACTCGTAAGAAATTGTAATTAACATGAAAATAGTTCATTTAATTTTTAATTTTTTGTAAGAAATATCCGGTATTAATGTGTCTCAACACGAAAACGACTTCTCGGAATTTAAAAAAACATTTCATGAAGCGCAAGATTTAACTTAAACAAATTGTACACTGAATAAAAGGGGAATAATGAAGATAATATTTAATGTCGGTTAATATTGGCAGGCATAAAACTGGGAAGCAATTAGTATTGCAGCTCCGACGGTCTGGCGTCCAGCCAGCAAAATGCGCCAGGACCATTGTTCTTCTGATTGATCCTACAGGACTGTGGTTGTGAACAGCCCTCAAATATGCGTAACTTGAACTGTAAATAGCGGCTATCCAATGCCGACATACAATGCGTCATAATTACTAATGCGTTGTAATAAGAACTTTGAACAAAATAGCGAAACGGGTGATATTTGTGGTTTAGCAACATCTGGTATTTTATTATGGTGTTAATTTTTAAACACAAATACTGCGATTAATCCTATCAATTATTTCTTGGACTTTAAAGAAAACTAACATAATGAAAATTATACTTCGTTTTCCGGTTGGGTCATAAGGCAATTTTAGACATATATTTCACAGAATAAAGTAATATTAACATTATGATCTCATTTATCTACCATCTTTCTTTAGACTAGTATAATATAGTCTACAAGACCTAACACACATTTTAACCAATATATCTGTCTTTAGAAACCCCTGCGTTCTATCGAACGATACTTCAACATTTTGATTAACACACAGAAAAGCATATAAATGCATAGTACAGAGATTAGTGCATGAACTCAATTTTTAATTTGCATGCAGACACATTTAAGGGGATGTATTGCACCGAACATGATTTGGCCGCAGGCGGAAGGAATTCGAGAGCCAAATGTGGGGTCGATCGTACTATCTACATTGGGACGTTGGAAAATCGAATGCTTCATTCGCAAGAAAAGCTTGAAATTGTTTTGCTTGCCAATAACTTTTTTAAATGATATATGGAAGGTTTACTTCTCCAAATTTTTGATTTATCTGTCTATCAGAAGCTTTAATCGCCTACTGCAATTGCAATAAAAAAATTGTTTTAAAGCTTTAATAAAAATTAGGAATTAAACGTGAATTAACGTCTTTGCGCTTCATTTATATGTTCAACGTCGGAATTGAATTCCTAGAGAAATATAAAAAAATAACCATTACATAGAAACCGTACCAAAATATTTATTTAATATCTTGATATAGGTACATATAATAAGGAACGATAAAATTATTTCAACTGGTCGAGAAAATATGTTTTAACTGTAGGAACTCTAAGAAAATGGCATCAGAGCTTCTTAAAAGCGAAGGAGAAATTCTTATAAGGTTATATAGACCAAGTAAGAAAACGAGAAAATTTTATGAATTAGAATTTTGAATACCTCTTCGAAGAAAATCGGAAATGAATGGAGACATCTCTGTCTGAGTAAGAATTAAATTGTTTCTTTTGATAACAATAATACTTCGTTTCGCATAGTCTAATAACAGAAAGCCTAACATTGATGATTACGCAATAAATCAAACACAATAACCTAATCACACCCATTATTTGTGCACAATGTGGAAGTAATTTGGTAATATTATAACATTATTTGGTGTTGCCAGACACATAAAATACGATAAAATCGGTAGGTTTTAGCTGATAACTGGACGCCAGCCAGGCTTTCACCGCGGGCTAAATATTGAAATTCGGAGAATATTACAATAAATGGAAGTTGGAAAAGTTGTTGGCGGGAAAAAATATAATTTATTCTTTAAAATACACTTTGTGTTCAATATGGATACAATACTGAGTACGAAATCTTTACGTATTGTGATTTCTACATTTTACGAATATGCTATGAACATAAAATAAAAAGAAACGTTAAAATAGAAAAAAAATCTCTACAGTTTCTAAGAACGATGGAAGAACGGAATTCGTAGCGTACCTATGTCTTAAAAAATTTTTTTGTCATATTTACTTTTTGATTCTCCAAATTAGAGAAATGAAAATGTTTCGAATTAGCTCCAAAATTATAACATTTAATTGTTAGAAACAAACATTAGGGGCGGTTTAAGTTTTAATTGCTTTTGTCAAAGGCAACAGAGACGTAATTAAAATATTACTTAAGACTCTTCAGCGACAAAGAGGAATACCAAAAAGATTAGCGGTCTAAATTTGTTGAACTTGCGTTATTGTTGACGTATTAGATGTTAATTTTTAATAAGAAACTTACTGTTTTACTAAATACGTGTGATATATACCTAAGTCGTCCTTTTAGTCGTACGTACATTTGATACACAATAAATGTTATGTTCACATAAAGTGTACATATTATGTCCTAACCAACGCACTACAGACTGAGAACATTTTAGGTAAATATTTCAATCCTGCTCTACGTATATTTTTCTCGCAAAAATTTCGCGAAATAATAACGAAAATAAGCCTTTTAGAACAGTTTTAAATGCAACGTCATTAAAATGAAAACGAATTTACCATCAAAGAGAAAAATGTTTCCTCGTAAACAATTTTAACGGTTTTGACAAAAGTTTATGCAACGTGTTCTGAATATTTCATTGTTATTGTGATGTGCACCCCAATTGCTTCATTGTTTAAGATAATGTTCGTAATTTATGTAAAATGAACCTTTATGTCGGGCTTTCAATGTAATGCCGTAAATTACTTTTGTTGGGTGCATTTCATAGCAATATTGTAAAGAAGAATTTGCTTATAGGTCAGGACTTTGTGGTACCAACATCTATGTTTTTATAGTAAGTAACTACCAAAATTATAAAACATGAAAATATGTCAAAAAATTGGGGATTCTTATTAGGATAATTCGATGATCGTTGATCAATTGTTGCTTTGTCACATCGCTTAAAAATGTTTACATTCAGAAATTTTTTATTCTGTAAAGAGAGCAGATATCAACTTTTAAATTAAAATTGCTTTAACACCGTATAGTCCACAATAAGCAAGTACAAAAAATCTAATTGTACTGCAAGAAATTGTTTCTTTCACATTTGTTAAAGATCTTAATCCAAACTCGCTATGAATTACTGTCGTAGTAAGGATCTGCGCTCAATAAATTCACACATTGCTACTGTAATTCATGTCAGGTCCGTTGATTTATTTTCCGAACACTCAAGTATAAATAACATACAGTTATGGGGTAATTAATTTAGTAACATGATATATAATACTCACTTGATCAGTGTTTACGAATAAAAGCGCATCGTGAATAATGTTTTTACCATTTTCATTACATTCATGAAAATGTTCCAAATTGGTACATAAACTATACGTATTCTACTTTTGAATATCTAAGAGAAATTAACCTAACAGTACCTATATTTACATCAAACGAGAGAATGCTCATTCTAACAACTATTTCAAATACTGTAATATTGTTAACAGGCGTAGAGCATTCTTTCGTTGTTCTTAGTGCGTTCGAAAAGATTGTATGCGATGTTCTAATACAAAATAACGAATACGAGTTTTCGTGTACACTAAAAAATCACGAAATAATGCTCTTGCTCTAGCTCTAGCTCTGTGTTCATTTGATGTAAATTTGCCGTAAAACTAATTTTATTTCACAGATATTTTTAATTCTAAGTTCCACGATAAACTGTAAATTCTAAGTTCCACGATAAACTATACCTATCTATCTATCAATTTGACAACAAATAACACTGGTCTGCAAAGAAATCCTCCTTTGAATAAAAATATGATAAACATGGAGATCTTAACATGCTGAATCTAGATCTGCTTTCAGTTTTTTTGGATCACGTCTAAAATTTTTTTTATTGTCGTTTTTAAATACCTCAAAATTCTGTATTGTTTGGTAGTCTCTCTTGCAATAATGCTATTTTATTCGGTCTTTATGATATTTTTCATCACAAAAACGACTTGAATTTATAAAATTAGAACGATATCTACTGAAGACATTATTTTTACACTAATTAGTAGGGAATTTATCGGCTTCCGTAGTTCTCATCATGACTCCGCTGCGCTCAGTTCAAAGTAAAGTTTTAAGGTGAAGGGTGATGATTTTATCCTAATAATTTGGTAACATTTTTATATTGTTCTGATATACTGATGAAAATTTGTATATAATTTCAACCATGAAGCAAAATTGAATGTGTTATGGATTTTTAAACGACGCAACATCGAAAGCGCGAGTCTTTAGTGTGGTCTCTAAGGGACTGTAAATGCGGGAGCTTAGATAAGATTTAAATTATGAAATTAAATAGACTAAAGCTGTAAAAAGAGTATCTGGTGACCACTAAACATTTCACCAGAAGTTTGAGAGGAGATACGGAAAAGCTAACTGAAAATATAGTAAAATATATATATAATAAGTTGGCAGCAAAGCTTGCTGATTTTACTTGATCGATTCGTCGCGAAACTCCTTATAAAATATTAAAAGAAAAGAAAACTACTAATTGAAACAATGTAAATAATGTGTAATTAAATTATTTTATAGTTTTTAATAGTTTTCTTGACATTATTTGTAATATTTAAACCTAATTATTAAAATAACGATGTATTCTTAGAAGAAAAAATGGGTTTCTTTCAAATTATACCACAAAAAATCTAGACGTGATACAAATTTTTTAAAACTTAATTTCTGTTCAGAAGTATCACTTCTATAATAATTTTGTGCAAAAATAAGAAGGAGCGCGAAAAAAATTTTTTTTGCAGACCAGTGTAATCATCCAAAAACAAAACGTATACAACGTATACTTTGTATATTATATATCCTACACATAAACACATGAACAGTGAGGAAAGGATGGTAATGCAGGAAATGAGAAGGCAGAACTTGATTGGGTAAGGGATTTGACTCTCTCAGCGACCGGAACATTTAAATTGTTATCTACTATTTTACGTTTATCATCATTATGACATGAATAAATTCCTAACAATATTATTTTGTTGTAAAGGACCTAATAACTTATTTTATAACTACATCTGTAATATATTGACGATCAGAACTAGCGGAGACTAAAGAGAGAAGCTCGTAATTGTGATGACTCTGATTGGTTTAGTCGCTAGTGAACTACACTGTAATATACTATTATACTTATAGAAATAATTTATTATTTACATCTATTTATTGTGCAGGATATCAATTTATTTAGAAAAGGTATGCTAATTTTTTTAATATTTGTTTTTGTTTTTGTGATGTATTTAACGTCGTTGGTTCTGTATCAGGTAGTTAAAACGCATCCTCCTTAAAAACTTTCATAGAAAAATAAACACTATTTATGAACCTAAATTTAGACCCCGAGCCAAACAAGCAAGTAAAATATACCATAGTGTATAGATACTATATACCCTAGATAGCCTTTAATATATACCCTAACTAAGAAAGTTATATACGTTCTATCGATAAGAAAATCAGTTATACATCATCTACGGTCAGCTAACTTAGTTTTAAACAAGGACTTAGATATTACTAACTTCGGCGTCATATGCTGTATAGGGTTCGTCTAATCTATATATACATTTACTATTAGATCAGTTTTTAAGTTATAAATTTATTAAATAATATTTACATATTATGTACTCGTGCAACAACATTCTAAAATATGAGTATCCCATTTAACGTGATATACTGAACTGAAAATTACTGATTTAAAAAACAACGCACAGTCCACGCTACTATAAGTTTCACACCATATTTTTAAAGCCACTAATCTTCAAAGCTGACGGAATCTCATACATATACATCCCTTCTTACCTTAGTGTGAGCGCTACATAAAAGGAAGCATGCAAAATATTCAATACATACATAAGCTGATAAACACATTCCTTCCTTTACGGTGAAAAATGAATATCATAAAAGTGACAACCCTACCTCAGTAAGTCGGGCAATGTGAGCTACAGATAGCATTGGTCTCAGAATATATTAAAGTTATGCGGTTTAACAGACTTGCTTCGATAAGCTGCCTTCCATGACTCCTCTACAACTTGGGTGCTAGCATAGATAAAATACTATGCTAGGTAGCTTGCCTTCCATAACATTTTATTTCTAGCCTATATGGCTTCAGCTGAGTTTTGCATTCTATTTTGCGGATATATGTAAATATCTATGCGTTACAGCGACCAGCGTATTATCATTTTAAGCCTTATTTTAAGCAAATATGTCACGTAATGATCTTTGATCAAAATATCATGTTTATGAATAATTTGTTATTTGTTATAGTCTAGATAATGCTTATTAAATAACATGAAGATTGCTCTGCTGATTAAGAAGGAATGTTATTGTAATTTTATATTTATAATTATTCGGGTATACAGACATTATTAGAAGAAAATATTAAGATTTTTCCAAGAATAATATGTGGATATTCATTTATAGCTTAACCTTGAATGTTGTTTAAGTATAAATACTGGGTTAACCTTAATAGACATAGAAATCTAAATATCAAGTGTTATTTAGATTTCTATGTTAATAGATATAATCGATAGACAGGCAAGAGTATGGCCGCCAAAAATTGTACATTCAAGAAAAAAAAAATGTCCTTGTCATTTTATATAGCACCAGATTTTTTTATATAGTAATTATGGTAGTTTTTAAATAGTTTCAGCTTCACTATGTTATATTTATCATTATATTAATAATTTAAATTAATTTTGAGTGCCTTTAACAAGCTCAATATTTTTTTTTTTGAAATGCTTATTTTCCTTTCCATACTAAAATCATGTGTCCCACTTAGTCATCTCACACTTTGAAGTCACAAAATTATGCAAAAATCTATTGATACCTGTAAAATTTTGGTATTTCTAAATTATTCTGTAAACTTGTGGATAGTTTTAACAAGTTCTAATAAAAATAACATAAAAGAAATTAATATAAAACTCACTTAAAACTATGTCTCACTTTTTTTCACGAATGATACTTCACGCACGGTTACCATAAAATAACACCCTAAATAACTAGATATCCAAGCCACAAAAATATTTTTAAGTAGTGGCAACACCGATTTACATGTTGGCCAACCTTTAGAAAAAAAATCGCCATTTTGTTACTGTCAAAGTTAATCGAAAGGTAGTCGGCATTTTTGCTTCGCAACATTTTTATAATTTTGAGTGAGAATTATGCAAGGTAAGAATACAAATTTACTATATTATTTAAATTATGTGTGTAGCTTTAGTGTTCTAGTAACAAATAAAACTATGCGGCGTCTTATTACTACAATACTTTGGCGAATAAAGGCTTTTTAGGTTATGTCCAACCATATTTTTATTCACGAATGATACCATGTGTTACTATTGTGTTACGTAACATCCGTGAGCGGCTCTTAGGGGTAGTACTCACTAGAGAATCTAAAGTTAAAAATTTACTTTTTTGCATAAAGAGAACCCACTTCAAAAACTATATATGTTTCGGAAGTTAGTAACTTTTTTACTATAATAATTCGTATTCGTAATTAATATCATAAGTTGTGAATGATTCTTGCATTTGTAAGTCTTATAGAAATACAAAATTTGAGAAATAAAACTTTTTCTTTAATATTTAAATTTGTTTTATTGAGTTTTAAAGTAATTTAATCAAATAATTTAATTAACAATATAAAACAGAAATGTAAAAAAAATCTCCTGCATTATTAGTTGTAATGTACACTACGCTTAACAAAATCACGTATGTTACTATCAGTCACGTATGTTACGGTGTGTTACGATTTCACGACTGTTATTGTACAATATTTGGCGGCCATACTCGCAAATCAATGGTTGCGTTGTCTCATTCTGGTGTTTATTTATAACTGGCAACAATACTACTTGTGCTGCTATATTATATCATAATTCAAACACAGAAACGTTTTCGAATTCTTTCGTTTAATTAGAGCTGTGCGCACGAGCAACTTTGTCTCCGCAACTATTTTGTCTCTCCCACCCATGGGCTAGTATGAAAGTGCGCGCACGTAGCGACGCAACTCTCCATACAAATTGATGGGAGAGACAAAATAGTTGCGGAAACAAAGTTGCTCGTGCGCGCTGGCTTAAGAAAGTGTGCGCATGTAGCGACGCAACTCCCTAAATAAGAACACTCTTTACACCTACATAATGTTAAAATTAAAGAAGGATATGAAATATAAATAAAAAAATCAAAGAATATTCAGAATTTTTTATTCATTTGTTTTTTTTAACAAATTAAAATTATATAATTATTATCGCTACTGTACTCCTTTACAATACATTTAATACAAACTAAAAAATATATATTTTCAAACACCACTATACCGCTCCAAAGCTGCACCGCTATGTATAAACAAGTTTTCAATGAAACTTGAGCTCTTGACATTGATCGCTCTGGGATACGGCCTGTATCTAACACTGGCTGAATAGCTTATGCTTCGCTTGGAACATAAATGACACGTAGAACTATTATTTATGTATGTCCCTTGATTACATTAAAAGAGATTCACGTGGGCCAGCAAAGAGCTGATAAAGTTTTATAATAGTAGGTACCCCTTTGTCGATTACCTGTATTAGAAAACGAAGTGCGCTATAATCGTCAAACATACTAATAAACTTTTATAACGAAAGGCCATAAATTCGGTTGTAAACGTAAAACAAAACGACAACAACTGATGGGACAATTTTTCCAAAGAGCAATATTCCTAAACACTTAAGAATCAATAGCCAAGATAATTTTAGAGAGCTCTTAAAATATTGGGTATTCGCGTCATAGCCAGAAGCTATCTGCGTTTAACGGCCATCCTTAAAAAAAAACCATGATTTACAATCATTTTCTCTCGAAGGAAGCTATAAAATGGTCCCCTGTCATACCCAAAAGGCTTCGCAATCGAGTGGTAATCTGAACAAATATTTGGACGACAAAGTGCCTCAATTGCTCTCCACAACCTAATATGAAAGATTTATTCATAGTAATATTTTTGATGACAAATCCTTTACGTGATTTTATGAATCGAAAATGTAAAAACGTTCGGCTATAAAGTTTTAATCACATCCGAATATCTGAAAATGTCCCATATATCTTCATCGCTTTTATACTTTTAATGAGTCTCGTTATAAGATTTTACTGTACAAATTAAGTAGTAAGTAAGTAAGTAAGTGTCTATTAAAAAGTTTAATTTGTTAATTCTACTGCAAATAATCACTTTCCGATCTAAATCTAAAGTTAATCATAGTAAATAACTTCAGTCGGAAAAACAGCATAGGTACTAAATATACTCCAATAATAAAACGTCCACTACAGTACTAATACACATGTGCACACAACATAACACGAGCAAGTTTTAAGAACTGCATTATTGGCAGATCCAAGTCCGAGAAAGTTTGGCAAGTATGCCACAATAAGTTCTGATTGTCCGGTTGTACTCAATGGCAGGCAACTTGGAGTCGACAGTAAGCGATTAGATCAAGTCGCGCACGTAGTATATTGGATAAACGTCAAACTTGACGTATTGCTGCGTGCAGCGGCGGCTATTTCTTGTGTGGTATAGGTTATATTTTATAAGTACTTGTAATGATCAAGCTATTGTTTTAAACAAATGATTGATGTACTATGTGATATGATACTTAGCTTACTAGCCAGCGGCTTAGCTCTTGTCTTGGCTAACAAATCGTTCCCGTCATTTATATTTGAACACCCTCATAAGATATTTTCATCTAATGTTAACTTAAAATTGTGCGTGGTGTAATTTGTAAACTGGTGTTTTAAGGACCGATTAGTTCACCGAATACCTAATGCAAAAGTTTTTCTATATTTAATATTCAACTGAAATATTAAGAAAATTATTTACCTACTGTAATCATCGCTCAAAGCTCGTAACTTATATAGAGTTAGACTGTCAATCCAATACATTATGATCTATGTCTTGTTCTTGTATGTACGGACGACAAATACCTCGGAAACTACTACAGTAAATTGGTTAATAGCTCCGAGAATAATTATATTAGAGCCTACAGCAGATATTATTACAAAAAAAAACTCGAGAAGTGCGTATTAATGAATAAAAATTAATATTGATAATTATATTTAAAAACTGGTTTATTATTATATCTTTGTGTTTAGTAAGAGCTGTCTAATATGAAAAGATAATTTCATTCTGTTTTAAAAATACCCGCTTATTTATATCACTCAGGAATAAAATGAGATTTTATACCCGTACATTATACGTTATACGCAGTTGAACAAAAAAAGTGTTTATTCAGAATGGTAGTAATTTGTTTTACAGTGCGTTGTAGAGGAATATTTATGTCCAAAAATATTTGACGGTTTCATTCGTGGTGCGCTTTTAAGGCTAGCGTACATAAGGATAATCCAGTAAAAACTACAAAATCTGTTAAAATAATTTTTCATAATAAATGATATGTTATACAATTCCGTGCAAATTTATTGCTACGTGGTTCTATAAATTCCGTTATATCAAACAAAATGTTTAAAAAATACACAGAACTATTTTGCAATGCAAAATATTCGTCCGCTCAAATATGCGGCAACCTTAAAGGACACGTATTGTTAGTGCAGTGCATATAAAACAGGATATGTCGAGGGTAGTATAAAAATACTGCGTTTAACAATACAATACGGCTGTAACGTTAACTGAGGGAAATGAATACGTATACTGGTTTTATTATTTTAAATAGTAATTCTTTAATTGTAAAAAAATAGTATTTATAACTTACATTGTAATACATAATAACCTAAAAAAAATATTAAATTAAAATGGAGAAAAAGACTCTACGTACGGAACTATAAAACCGTAACTGCTTTCCATCCTGAGACCCACATCCTTGTTCGACACTACACTTTGCCAACTTTTATATGTCTTTACGAATGGGGTTTGTCATATCCCGTTGATAAATAAGGTAAGTAAAAGATAAAAAATAATGACATAGAGTTGTGACTCTAAATGTAATTAAATATATTTCTTACTGATCTTCGAACTTCTTCTTACTGATTAATCGAAGTGTAATTATATATTTCTTACTGATCTTCTTTACATTTAAGCAATAAATTAAAAAATTAAGTAATAATATGTGTCAGGGATATGTTAAAATTGATAGGCCTCTTCAGCAATTCATAAGAAAGAATGCTAAATAATTATCATTTTATAAAATTCTTCGAGCTAAAAAATAATAGGTATATGTTATAGATTTCATATGAATATTTTTTTATTATTAAACGTCGTGTAACAAATTTAGATATTCTTAAATTAGACTTCGTCCCTGGTTCTTCTTAAACATTAATCCAAACGCTGCAAATATATCAATTAAGCGCGAAATCCCCAAATCAAATTGAGTTACGTCCATAAAAAATAAATAGGTATGCTAATTAACGTCGCAAATCCGCTTTAATTATCGCCGTTTCATTAATTACGATTCAGATTGAATGAGATCCGAACCGTATTAGAAATGTAAAACAGACGAAATGAGTTTTCGGTTTGGCAACTCAAAGCTCTTTGGAGGCGGGTTGTACACAGACTGATGTGATATGAAATCCATACTAATGTTGCTGAATTTCAATGCTGTTCTGTCTAGGTTATGTATGAATTTTGATGGATGAATAGAATCTTGAAAAAAGAGATTTACTAATTGGTGAAACGGTTACCACCCCATGATGATCATGTAAAGCTGGTAGGTACTGAAATGTGACTTTGAATTTGACTAGAAAAGTTCTACACCTCTTTAAAACATTTACAAATTTCATGACGTTGCAGGAATATACACAAAGTGAACAATTCACATTAAATAGCAAATACGTGCTTTTTTAATCGGGGTAAATATAGATATAAAGTATCTTCACCCCACGGTTCTTCCCGCATTCTTTATGGTAACGTTTTTTAATAAGGTTTTATTTCATTGAGCTTATGGACTTCCCGATCTGGGCGGTATGAAGGCGGGTAATGTTGCAAGATAAGGGTCGGTATACTTTATATCAGAAAAATACCAATTTTGCGGTCCCTTACGCGTTTAAAAATGAAAGATGATTGATGTGAGAAGATAAATATGATATTGCTGAAATTGACCGCGAACGGCTCTGACATTTTCAATATCGTCAATTTGAGAGGGTATAATCCAGACAAGATAAATACATAATTTTTACTCTCCGGGTGAATATTACCGCTATGAAATGATCTTGCAGTTTTGAAGCGATTCCGTGTAAGTATGTCGTTATTTTTAATTGTATGTACATATGTATTTGTATTTCAAATACATATTTTGATATACATGCCTCTTCTGCTCGCCATTTGCAGTGTACGACCATCCTAAGCATTAATTAGACACGTCTATTGGCCTAAGTTTGAACTGAGTCTATTGTAGTAAGTAATTTCACTGGTGAATGTAAATGAAAATCTTTGAATTCAAAGATGACTGAGGCATAATTTACTTTATTGCTAGTGAATTGAGTAGCACTTCGTTAGATATCTATACATATAATAAATCTGTAGAAGGGTCAATTCTGTACATTGAAAATATTGAAAAAATAAATAGCAACCCAATAGCAAGTGTTACTGGATCGATACCAAACCCAAATATGTGATTAAAAAAATTTTTGTCTGTCTGTCTGTCTGTCTGTCTGTATGTATGTGAAGGCATCACGTGAAAACTAGCGGTTCGATTTCGATGAAACTTGGTATAATTATACCTTATTATCCTGGGCGTAAAATAGGATACTTTTTATCCTGGAAAAATACGTAGAAAAAAATTAATCTTAATTTTTCAGTTTTATCCATAGACGTTGTTCCGTAGAACCGCGAACACACGTTGCGTATTATTATAGGCCTAGCCGTATTTGGGAATTGGTTCCAATAGATATTTATAAGATGTTATTGACAGAGGTACTCAAAATGGAGAAATAACCATCCACGCGAAGACCGACATCCGCGCGGACGGAGTCGCGGGCGGAAGCTAGTCTATAATAATGATTTGAAGTATTTTTTAAAGGCCATTTTAGATTGTATTAAAGTCAGCAGATGCGTCACATAATATGTGACGCATATTATGTGATGCGTCACATTTCGCTCTACAATAATACGTGGGAGTTTCGCTAAAAATAATCTCAAGAAAGTATTAATTATAAACCACAGGGTTTAAACTTTAAAGTCTTGTGACGTCATGTGCATGTGTTGGTATACTAATTTTGCAGCTATCATAAGATCTATACGGTTAATTTAGCAATATAAAACATCTCCGATATGGTCTAGTGGCTAGGATACCTGGCTCTCACCCAGGAGGCTCGGGTTCGATTCCCGGTATCGGAATTATTTTTTTTATTTGATATTTAAATTAATATTATATTTTCAATATTTTGAAATGACAAACAAGTTCATTGATTGCATCATACGATTATAAACATCTGCTTAAAATGTTAACGCATAATCCAGTTATCGTTAGATAAACCGACAAATTCAAAGATAAAAAAATCATAAGCTTCTGTCGTAAACGCTTATACATTTCCTACTCCTACATTGTGTTCCAATTATACTTTTGATTTAACTTCCCTCAGCATCTCCGATATGGTCTAGTGGCTAGGATACGGGATACCTGGCTCTCACCCAGGAGGCTCGGGTTCGATTCCCGGTATCGGAAGTCCTTTCTTTATTTATTATTATTATCAGTACAAAAACTTTTTTTTTTTTATTATTTTATTCCACATTTTCAATAAAATATCTGGGCTAGAACTAACATATCATCCGTTAACAACAGAGCTGACACGGACCATTGTGCCGGAATCCGTCGTACAAAATATTAAAAATTCCATCACACCGCCCGGGCCCCTCGGGCCGTCATACGCTATCTGGTAACCACGGTCCATGTCCATCCCCTTACAATATTATACAACTACGGCTTTTTCGAAATTGAAAACCAATTGTGAACGACGTACCTATTTGAAAATGAAAAAGCGGTGAGAAAATTTGGAAATGTAACTCGAAAGTATATGAAAAAATGCAAAACATAAGCGTTGCAAAATTTTATAGATGCCCTGCAGCTAATCAGAACAAATTGGCAAATAAAATAAAAATGATCAACGAAAGATATAAATTAGATCGCACATAGAGTTTGCTCCAAGGAATTAAGAGATGCTCGATTTACCTAATAAATACAACAATATATTTATATTACTGTAAAGATGTAGATAGGTCCTACGAGAGATGAGATAAATTAATTGAAAATGAAGCTCCATAAATACTGTTTCAGTACTACCTACGATGATTATTATCAGGAATTTTATAGAATATTTCTTATTCTTATTAAGTCTTCGTTTGTGGGCTGATTAAATTGCGATCTCTAATTACCTCTTCTTCGAATAATATTTCTTTATTTCCAATGAGGTATAGTAGGTTTTATATAAACATGCAATAATATTTTGCTCTAACACAGTTTGAGTCAGTGATACAGTCTACACAAGTACAGTCCAGAAATAGGGAATGTAGTAATCTGAAGTCGTACTAAAATTGCACCCTTTATCTGTAGCACACTGAAATCCATTAAAATAGCGGACGCGCACATCATTTAGAATTAAACAAAGAATAATAAAATAGTATTCTACGTTTTATAAATTTATGGAAGGAGGTCACAAGGAAAGTAATCTACGTTGCGATGTGACTTGTAAAACTTGAACAATCTTCGCAGCGCTCCGTTGACTCGGAATTGTCACCGTCTTGATTGTACACTCTAATAACGTAAACTTTTCAACAACAATTTTACTGGAAACGGGATTGGCAATAATACGAACATGGTATATTTATTGAATAATAACTCTAATTATTTGAGACACGCAGTTCATTGTGGTTGAATCAAGCACTGGTAAATAATTGACTGCCAATTTTATTTTTGCATTTTTAGACCAACATAAAATAAATAGGGCATGGATGGGACCATCAAATAGACTCGCCTATATGCCTAGACTCGCCTATATGTATGCTTCGATGAATAAGCTCATTTAACATTTATAACGAATATATTTTTTTTAATATTTGAGAAATAATTTATTAGATTAAATGCGTAGGTAGTTATTGTTATCCACCTACCAATGTATTATCCTGATAATAGGTAAAAACATAAATTTATAAAGGATAGAAAAAATTCGATCACGAGGCGGGACTTGAACCCGCATCCTTCGCGCCATTCCGGGGCGGATGCCTAACCAACTCAGCCACTCGTGACCCGCCTGAGCAATCGAATTTATTCTATCCTTTCAGTTTTATGTGTCTTAAGGGACACACCGCGCGCCATCTATTGAGATGATTCAACAACCATTTCAACCAATATGAAGCACTTTTCAGTGAATACAATATTGTAACGATGGAACACGACCTTTTCTTGAATTTATATTTTTTTTGTTTTTATGGCATTCAAAATGCTTTATAAATATAAATTTATAAAGGATAGAAAAAATTCGATCACGAGGCGGGACTTGAACCCGCATCCTTCGCGCCATTCCGGGGCGGATGCCTAACCAACTCAGCCACTCGTGACCCGCCTGAGCAAAAAAAAAAAAAAAAAAAAATATAAATTCAAGAAAAGGTCGTGTTCCATCGTTACAATATTGTATTCACTGAAAAGTGCTTCATATTGGTTGAAATGGTTGTTGAATCATCTCAATAGATGGCGCGCGGTGTGTCCCTTAAGACACATAAAACTGAAAGGATAGAATAAATTCGATTGCTCAGGCGGGTCACGAGTGGCTGAGTTGGTTAGGCATCCGCCCCGGAATGGCGCGAAGGATGCGGGTTCAAGTCCCGCCTCGTGATCGAATTTTTTCTATCCTTTATAAATTTATATTTATAAAGCATTTTGTATGCCATAAAAACAAAAAAAATATAAATTCAGGTAAAAACATTAAACCCAAAACATTCAATTTGTTCGTATAGTAAAGGTTTTATGTTATGTGGAAGTTCAAACAGTCCTGATAGCTATGTCATAAAATAACAAGCCATTTTCATTTCTACCGATGCATAACCTAGCAAACGAACCCACTACTTATCAACCGAGAACAGGATATTCAATTTGGCAAGTGCTTTTTATTTGCGGACCTGACAATAAACATAATGGCTTTGATTTTGAAAAAGTTTTAATGTTCTCTTACTTTTATGACCCTTGGAGTACCTTTGTCATCTCCCCTCGAGCATTACGGCACTTTCAATTACTAAATGTACTCATGATGTTTCATTTAAAACGGTTTTTCATCAAGGTTTGACAAAAAATATACGTGTATATATAATTGGGCCTGAGTAAAATGCCGTAAGCCTAAGTAAGTAGACCTTACCAAGGATCGTAAACACGACTAATTCTAATGAATAATACTAAACTCTAAAGAGTTACCATATGCTGAATTCAAATCGACACATTAAATATTTTATTGAATGAGGACAATAATTATTATAGTCAAGAACTACGACGGCAGTAATAGGAAATCTCTATTATATGTTATAATGCTTTTGTATTAATAAGTTGCTAAGAACCAATTGCATAAATTATGGAATATGTACATCATCATCGGTCAGTTACTTTCATTGGCTACAGCTCTGGTATAAGAGAATACTAAATAAATATAGTGGATATTTTTAAAGTACTTTTACGAGTCAGTACACATAGCTCTCATCAAATATTTACAGGCTGTATTTCAAACCGCCACTGCTAATTGCGGTACACGTTTCGCTGTATAAAAAATTCATCAAAAATGTTTGTGAATTTAAGTTCAATCGCAATTTGTAAATACTTATATTGGATTTGTGATATAATTATCCGACCCAGTGGATCAAAATTTGATGTACCTAACATTGTCGCACTTTCTAAACAAGTCTATCCAAGCCACAAAGAGAACTTTAATTAAAAAAAGAAACTTGTTATTATGCACACATCTATACCTACTAATATTATAAAGCTGAAGAGTTTGATTGTTTGTTTGAACGCGCAAATCTAAAGAACTACTGGAGCCCATTTATCGAGGAAGGCCATAAGATGTAAGATGTATATGCTCCGATGAAATAAAAGTACTCATTGAAATCTTTATGTTTACTTTGCCAGAATAGATGATATTATTTATCAAACACAACAAAACGTGAAAAGATAATTCAGAACAGCAAGATAAAACGTTACACGGATAAAATACGTCGCCAACCATATTTTAAAGATACAAGAAGTATTGTAAATTATAAAAGTACAAAAAAAGAGATTACTAAGCACTTAAAACTTTCATTAAGTACGTCCGCTGTCATACATTTCATTAGAGCAACAAATAAGAGGCTTAGCGAGTTTCATATTCTTTTCATAATGAATAGGGGGAGCACGTTTTTAAACGGAATGAGACAAAATAGCTTAAACTAGAACATATTTAGAGAAAGCAATATTAATTTCCAAATAACATTTGTGAAAATAGTAGGTTTAAAAAGCATTATAAAACTCTACCTGTAGTCATCGTCTTTCAGTTTAAAAGTTGTAACTCTGGAGCTCGTATACGACCAGCGTTTACTTTATCAATTATTATTAATTCCGTAATTAATTAACTAAAATTAAAAGATACATAATATATTAAATTATTATTACAATAAATATTACAACACTAATATATCAAACTTCTGAATTTTATTTTTAAACATTTAAATCGTTTCAGTGAATAGTAGGTACCTATCTATTTAATGCTGGTAAAATAGGATACTTTTTATCCTGGAAAAATACGTAGAAAAAAAAATATCTTAATTTTTCAGTTTTATCCATAGACGTTGTTCTATAGAACCGCGAACACACGTTGCGTTACCCGCAGTGGATTCTTTTTTTTTGTAAGATGTTATTGTCAGAGTTACTCAAAATGGAGAAATAAACCATCCATGCGAAGACAGACATCCGCGCGGACGGAGTCGCGGGCGGAGGCTAGTTTTTAATAAAATGAAAATGATACCCCAATTACATTTAAGGAAATACTCAACATATTCAAGAGGCCCAGGTTAAGTAAGTTGTAAGAAATTCAAAGACAGGATCTCAATTAAATTTAAACATTCCAGAGAAAAAATAAAGCGGTGTTACCATAGCAACGTTACGCTCCCTTAATAATGTAGTCGGATGCCTAATTCTTTCTTTTAAACGCGTAATTAAGAAATTTATGATGGAAAAACTGGGTAGTTGCTTAATGTACCTATGTAGAACTTAGTGTAATTTTACACTAGGTATATCTTTTTAAGCTTCGATACAGATTACAGGTATTTCTTAGGATACCTACTGATTACTGAAGTCACTAAGTTATTAAAAATGTACAGATATAATTTATAAATATTGAAGAACAATATTTTTTTTCAAAATCCTTATTAATTGCATTTAATTTAAATCGAGTTTTCACTTGAAAGCTTAAGAAAAACGGATACGTAAAAGCATTCAAGTTACAAACAAAGTTAGATTATTCTCTTATTTCTTGTCTGATAGAATCTTTGAAAAGTAGAATGAGATTACGCAAAACTTTAAGTTCTAATTAATAGATTAAGGACGACGTAAATTGAACGTGAATTTAGAACTGAATAATTCGATTATATTCTTGCTAAGAATATGATTAAATTGACGGCATGAGGCATCAAATAATTATTAATGACGTTGGTATAACCTCTAATTCTTCTAATTCATCTGAGCCCATAATGACCATTAATTCAATTTATTTGAAAAAACAGTAGGTATCTATACATCTATACATATAATAAAATCGTAGGAAAGTCAAAACTGTACATTGAATATTTTTTTAAAAGAATACCTGGGCCGTGATCTATAATCGATATAGAAGCCAAAAACATAGTTTTTAGAATTTTTGTCTGTTTGTCTGTTTGTCTGTTTGTCTGTTTGTCTGTTTGTCTGTATGTTTGTCCGAGCTAATCTCGAAAAGTACTGCATAGATTGACTTCAAATTTTGCATGAATATTACTAACAGGTCGGGTGAGGCTATAGGCTACATATTATCAAGCTATCACCTACGGGGGAGGAGCTGTGAACCTTTATTTTTCTTACGTATTCCGTGTATTACGACAGCGTACAATCTAAAGACTCATGTTTAAATGTTGGTTTCGAGTAAGCCATGCTATTATCTAGCTTTACAAAATAAAAACTATGTCATTTACGTAATTTGGGCAGAGAAACAGTTTAATGAATTTAGTAGTATAAAGACAAATTAGAAACAGCGCCATCTATTAAATGTTATAAAAATCAAATCAATTTACACGTTAACTATTGGAAATTAATAATCAAATGACGCATATATAAATGTTGTTTGACAATATCTATATTGACACTATAAAAATTATGCCATTTAAGTAACTTGGGAAGAGAAACATAGCTTAAAGAATGTATGTTGTATAATGTTAATTTTGTAACAGCGCCATCTATGAGATTTCGTAAAAATCAAATCAATTTACATGTTAACACTACTGAACACAATGTTAAAAATTAATAATTTAAATTTAATTATGTTATTTATTTATTTAACTCTTTAACCCATATCTTCCGTTCCCTATAAGATATATTTCGTGTAAATAATAAACTACATTTTTTTAAAGTGAGGGTAGATGTTTATTATTTTAAGTAAAAATAGACACCATTATCTACAGTTAATCTAATGATTGTGTTCCAAAGAGTATAATAATATATTGTTGTGTTCATTAGTTACAATTTTAAAAATCTTCGTGTTTTATAAATTTACTAGCTTACCGCCCGCGGCTTCGTCCGCTTTGTCTAAAACCTAATAAATTATGTACTAAAACCTTCCTCTTGAATCAGTCTATCTATTAAAAAAACCGCATCAAAATCTGTTGCGAAGTTTTAAAGATTTAAGCATACAAAGGGACATAGGGACACAGAAAGCGACTTTTTTCATACTATGTAGTGATATTTATAAAGCAATTGAATGCCATAAAACCAAAAATATCAAATGCAATCTTCGTGTTTTGTGAATTTTCACCATCATGCGTTCCCACAAAAGGTAAGTTGTTACTTACAGGTATTTATTGAAATGAAATGAAATGAAATGAAATGAATGATTCTTTTATTATTTTGAGGTGAATTGGGAACAGAAGTTTTTGATAAAATTTTATTTGTAAGTAGTTTTTTTTATAGATTTACAGTTAACTTTTGATTTTTTTATTTACAGATTCAATGCTAATAAAATTATATCGCCTTTGGAAGACGATTTCTGCTGATATTTTTACTACACCACTTGAAAATTGATGATTTGATGATAAAGACAGTAGCAGCGAGGATTAAGTGGAAATTAGTAATCATCCGCTTCGTCAATTTTTGACTGAAGTTAATGTCCAACGTCCAATGGTTCAATCATTGGAAGTATCTCGGGAAATTTTGGAGGATATTTTTCAGGAAGGAGAGGAGGGGCAGCCAACCACATATCAAACTATTACGTTTTAGTACCGAAAAAATTTTTATTGCCAAATGAAACGTAAATTTTGCACTCACAACTTTACAAGTAATGTTTTTATTTTGACTTTGCGTTTATCTGATTATAATATTTATCGTTATGGCTATCGACGTACCGACCGTACTGGGATCAGAGTAGGTACATGATATACAGTTCATCATCCAGGATTGCTTAGAGCATTTTCACACTGAAAAAGATGTTTTCTTTGAATCGTAGTTGCTTCATTTATTTATTTTTAATCATTTTACATAATATGTTTTATATTTTATAAATATATAATTTTCATTATTTAAGTAGATAAAATAAATTATGTAACGGTTTTATAAGAAAACACATTATAGTTAGGCGACGGTGATTTCTTCCAGGCAAAAGATATTCATCAGCTCAATAAAATTGAACAGTATGTTAGTTATTCTTTAGATTCACAATTGTAATGAGCATTTCCGCATGCAAGTTGTACCGTAGTTTAGATATATCATAGTTTTTACATATTAAAGTTCCAACAAAACCCTCAAATTTTTTAGTAGAGTTGAGCAAGATAATTTGAAAAATGTGCCGTGTTAAGTATTATAGAAAAGGTTAGTTCGTTGGTAATTATTATTTCTTCTTCATTTTCATGTTGTTAGTAAAAATAAACTTTAACTAACAGTCAAAGTAGTCAAAGTATATTGTAACATTCATTCATCATTTTTTGTATAGGCGATATTAACGTAGTATGTTCTTTTTGTAATGCTTTATAGTGTAGTAAGGCGAGTCGGCTTTCGTTTGAAGATACACCGGAACCTTTCACAAAATCACTACTCTTAGAGGAACATACTGTGCAATTAGCGTTTAGCTACTATTATGTATTCTGTGGTGCAATGTAAACTGTTATTAGACAATATTCGCTCTTATAGTAGTGCGTTTCAAATGATCCTTTGGTGCTCAATAATTATCAGAAGATCCGTTCATGCTTACTTTTAAGATACAAGGTCAAGTTTACCATTTGATAGGATCCCTTTTGCCTGAAGGCCAAGCTAAGTTTGTTTAAATATATTTTGTATTCGACTACAACGAATAGTGGAATACAAGAAATCAATATTTCTCAAATTTAAAACTGAACTCATTACACAATTTTAGAACAGGTTAATTCGTATGTATGAAGTTTTAAATCGACATTAGAAGCTTTTCCTCAAGATGGTGATATCGGCACTCAGGAACTCCCTGGACGTGTTATAACGCCCAGGCCACAGTATTACAATTTTTCCTACAGTAGGGCGACGAATGTATTTTCGCATAGCAACGGAGGGGAACTCGCGGGGGGTCAAGTGACGCGGGCCACGTACCACAAACATGCTTAGTTTGTGGTATCGAGCGCGAAAGATAGTCATCGTGTTTTTAGTAAAGTTACTATGTAAACTAACGTAATTTAATACTTAGGTACATATTCTATAATGGTGTGCTCAAACTGTTAATCTACATTTAATTTAGATTATTATTTGATACTAAGTAATGTAGAATTTAAACCACATTCATGTTTTCTTCAGATTTTAAGATTTTCTTATCAGAGTGTTCAATTTTAATGTAGTTAAATTTTATAAGAGACAATAATTAAGAAAATTTTAAAATAAAGTGTCACGTATTTTTTTTAAACGACGAATGACGAAAAACGACCTAATCGCGGACGAAGTCGCGGGCAACAGCTAGTGTACTATAAAATGCCCCAATTGAAACAAATCTTTTACAGAAAACAAAAACTTATATTTCTGTTCCAATCCCAGAAGTATTGCAACAAAAGTTTAGTTGTATGTTATTGCATAGTGCTAGAACAAATTCCTACGCCTTGAAATATAAGGCAAGGTAAGATAAAAATATGAAACTGCAACTTTTCCTTTACTGGAATCCCTTATGAGGGATCTCATTGTGAGCTCAGGCAGGACATTTCATGGCTGGCTGTGTAGACATGAAAACTTTGCTCTTACTAATGGTTCGCGGTTTTCGGGTTGAATTAATCTGAAAGTAAAATGCGTATATAAAGATAAGCTCTTTTACAATATATTGTCTGATAGAACATTATCTTATCTTGTCATATTAGTTTATTTGGAAAACAATTCAAAAGCTTACTAATTATAGTAATATAATATTTTGTGGTTATATTCTATACTAGCTTCCGCCTGCGACTCCGTCCGCGCGGATGTCGGTCTTCGCGTGGATGGTTTATATTTTCTCCATTTTGAGTAACTCTGAAAATGATATCTTATAAATATCTATTGGACCCAAATACGGCTAGGCCTATAATAATACGCAACGTGTGTTCGCGGTTCTACGGAACAACGTCTATGGATAAAACTGAAAAATTAAGATTATTTTTTTTTCTACGTATTTTTCCAGGATAAAAAGTATCCTATTTTACGCCCAGGATAATAAGGTATAATTATACCAAGTTTCATCGAAATCGAACCGGTAGTTTTCACGTGATGTCTTCACATACAGACAGACAGACAGACAGACAGACAGACAGACAGACAGACAGACAGACAAAAATTTTTTTAATCACATATTTGGGTTTGGTATCGATCCAGTAACACCCCCTGCTATTTATTTTTTTAATATTTTCAATGTACAGAATTGACCCTTCTACAGATTTATTATATGTATAGATTCATTTAAGTTTAAGTATTATGTTATATTTAAACCTACACATTACACAACTCAAAAAATTAAATTCACACAAAACAATTAACGATATGTGTACATAAAAAGGTATCTCGGAATTATTAAGATGGAGAGATTGATATTATTAACTACTACAAAGCTTTTAAAATTAAATATAACAAAAATGAAATACGCGCTATCGTTTTGCCGTAGTAGAGGTGACGTCAAAAACAGACGCGATCTAATTGTGCGGATAAAAAAGTCTACACATAGTCGGATGAGCGGCAAAATGTGGCCAAGTGGAATTGCTCCTTTGATGTATCCTGTCAACCTATACTGCTATGCTTCTTAAATTGTTTCCTTTTATATGTATATTTAAAAAAATTGTCATAGCATGTCACATTTAATATTCCCGGGAAATTGTTTAGCATTTGCGTTAGGAAATTATGAAATATAAAGTTTTTTGGTCATAATTTTAATAAAGTATAAATGAACATTATTTTATACGTTTTTTAACAAACGTTTAAGATACATACCTATAGTACGAGTTCAGTCTAGTCTAGCGAATTGAAAAAAAAGTTATGTATCGCCACGATATTCTAAAATGCTATCAATAAATTATTAACAAAATTTGTATTCAACTGCACATAACATTCTAAACTACTCCTTTATTATATTATTGTATTGTCTACCTATAAGATAATAAACATTAAACCACCCAATTTATGCTTTCCTTAAAATAGCACGTAAACCATCTACGAACTTTATACAGCAAAAATTCTTAAACTACGAAACGTATTTTTCCATATCTTTCTTCACTATTTTCTAGAAAGAGCAAAAAATTTAGTACTCGACTTTACAGCACATAACTACGCAGACTGAAGAACTCATGCATTTTTGAGTAGGCCTAAGCTTTTTTACAAGTGGAAATAAGAGTCTTAAATATGCGAGTCAAGAACGTTTCGGAGGCTTCTTAATACCTTGTATGAAGGTACTTTAATTCAAGAACAAGAAAGTACATGATATACATTTTTTGCTATGCCGACGGAAAGCTGTTTTGTGCAAGAAGTTTCGGAATGAGGGTAATGAATAAAATATTTTACTTTTTACATACATTTTTAAAAATTTCCACTTATTGTGAAATATTTCTACATAATAATATTTATTACATAATTTAAAGGGACATAATAACATTTAAAATATAATATATAAAATCGAACTAAGTACTAGGCACTAGCTACGCTAAGCTACGTAGCTAATTTAGTTCTCCGTGTTGTATCAAAGCGCATACAATAATCCCAAACAAAGTGGAGCATCGCACAATTAAGCAGGGAACAATAGCACGCCTGTATCTTAGATATCGGTGTTTTACCGCGCCCCTTGTACGCGATATCCCGTCTAAGCTGCCTTGAGCAGATATCAGCGACCAATATAATTTGACCCATCTCAGGATGGCAATACCACGCCTTGTTTTGTGAACGGGTGTAAACAAACTTACCTCAATCCATCAACGCATTCGATCACTCAATTTGACTCAAAATATATGTGTGATATGGTTTTAATATTCTTAATATATATATAAACCTCGTGTCACAATGTTTGTCCTCAATGGACTCTTAAACCACTTAACCGATTATAATAAAATTCGCACACCATGTGCAGTTCGATCCAACTTGAGAGATAGGATAGGTAGTTTAAATCTCAAATCGTTTTAGAGAAAGCGGGCGAAGCCGCGGGCGGTAAGCTAGTAGTTTTATATAACCTTAATGTTATTTCGATAACTTCACACCGCTTTTGTCGTTTGGATATAATTAATGTGTATAACATGTGTTTTTATACAAAAACCTATTAATCTTATATGAAAAATTAAATTCACTTTGAGTAGATAATAATCGAACGCAATTTACCTAATCCCCCAAAGGTTCCTCCTTGAAAATCGTTATTTACTCGTATTTATTTATCCATGTGTCATTCATAAAAGTGCAATTTAACCAAAAAAGATAAATTGTTTCTTTCCGTATCATTAGACAAGAAAGTTCAATTTATACTGGACGCTCACCCCGCAGTTCCCTATGATATACACAAACATAACATAGTATATAAACACTAATTGTTTGTAAGGCCTCTGTATAATATTTGTATTCTGTGGATCAAAGACATGTCAGGTGGGTTGAAGGGAAGATTTTTCCCTTTTTGTATTAAGGGATTTGCTTTGTTTTTTTTATGAATTTTTTGACAGCCTTAATGGAAAAATAAGATTAGATTATGCATAAATTTTTGTGCTACGGATAGATGTAATACATATTAAATATATATTTAATAACCCGGAAGGATACATTGTTGATAAGAAATAGAAAAGTAATAGATCACTGTAAGCGGGTCAGTATCCTACGATGATGCGAAATTCGCGTGCTGAATCTGGTAATTAAGTAAATTGTGTTTTCAATTAATTTTGATACCTTTGTTGGAAATTACGCATTTAGTTTATGATTTTGTAATTTAATAGCATAAAAGAATAAAAAGGTTTTATATACTTTCCTACTATTCCACTCATGTTATGCGATAGGTACACATTTTCATTCATCCCCATCTTGTTAAAATAATGCATATTTCTTTCTTCGTTTAAATGTGCCTCTTGTATATAGACACGTAACAGATTTAACATAATGATATGTGTGGATATATGATAATCTGTAGGTATTGCAGCTACTGCGATATTTTATCTAGATATCTGTTTTATTACCAATCACAAGTCTAGTTTTAGTTGAACATCATAAATTTATCAAGTCTAGTTGTAGGATAGTCAATATACAATTTAAAACAGAAATCTCTTCTTCAATCGATGAAAATCGCTTTATCCGTCTAATTTCCATCAGCCGTCACAATAAGAACATTTCGCATGCAAATTGAATCCCTAAGTTTGCAGCGATGCAAGTTGAAATGAGTAATGCACGTTTAAATGCATATTTGCACAAATACTGTTGCATAACTTAAGCGTCCTTATGAATCAGCGTTTACAATGCGCTGGCTATGATCCCTTTAAATTTAAGATCTGCATTTGAAATTTATAAAGCAAACATTGCATGTTTAAATCATACGATAACAGCGTATAAAATGTTCCTACGTATGTATTCTTAACTGTACCCTGCTACATTTCTGTGTGATATATTATTTGTCTATACCTACTTGAGTGGAGAAGTCAGAAAATGTTTGTTAATTAATATAAGTATATTCGTTTCTTTTTTATTTCGTATCAAAATTTGAATTACCTACAGGAGTTTATAAAAATGCATTCTTCATTATAAAATTTCATCAGCAGTCTATATTTGATTATTGAAGAATAATATTTATAAGTAACTGTTTACATACTAACTACGGACACACGGAATGTAAAAATTCAGATTTTTTCTACATAGAAAATTTAAGTTATACAAAAACGATTTTCTCTTATCACAAAGATTTCTAAAACCTTCACGTTTGAACAGTCCACCTCATAATATATCGAAGGAAAACCATAGAAAATCTCCATGTAAATTGGAAGCAAAGTAGGCTTGAATCCTCGATTAGCGTGTAATACGAGCGAATATCCTTTAAGCTTACGTACCGCAAATAGAATTGGCTCGGCATGAAACTATTAGGCCTAGTCTTCACTATGTTCCGTTATCGAAAAACGGTTTAAGAGAAACCGATTCGACGGCTTTAACACAAACGCATTCATGCTTAAATCTGTTGCAAATCGTCTAAAATGCTTTCGTTTTAGTTACAACGTATTTCAGCAACAAATAAAATGCACTCGCATCAGTTGCCGGCGCGTTTTTCCTCTGCTAATGTTTAAAAAGGGATTCGACTGGGAAAATTCGACACGTACTTTGATAATTTGAATTTTAAAACAGCACTTTTGTATTTACGAAACTTCGCTTACAAATTGGGAAAATAAGCGTTCTTTTCTATTCAAAACGACTGTAATAGATAAATAAAACAAATGTTTAAAAGTACGTTTATTAATTTGCAATCTAGTGTACCTAACCCTTTAACTGCGTAATGTCTTCACGCCAGTTAGCTTTAATGTTTTACGATATTACCTATAAAATTGCCTCCATTTAGACTGGATAACCCCACCTATTATTGCGATGCTAATCACTTTATTGATATCATCAGTGAAATCGAGCGATACAATGCGTTAATTACTGAACGACGTGAAGTGTAAAATATATATACGATTTCAATTTGGGTTTAATGCTTTGTAATCTAACTCAATACTATTTTAGTGGCAGTTGATGGTACTCTAGCTTTGAAGAGCGTTTAGCGAAGTAAATATTGGAAATCTTCCGATAACAATTTTTATACACATTAAAACTAATAAAATTTGCCAAATAAATACGGTAAAAAATCTCTTTTTATCACAAAACTAACGGTTCTTTTTAAGATCGAACTAACGGCAATTCCCTGATAAGCCAAAACTTCCGATTTAATAACCCCATATTTCGCTGAATTAATTCATTGTTTGCTTAATATTCCAGCTAATATATAGGTATGCATTACTTCGAATATTCCATTGAACAGTCATCTGCACGGAATGCAGATCCCAATAAAATATCAAGCACGTCCTAGGCTGAGCCAATTTCCATTCTGGAGCTCAGTGAAGCAAATACAGCCTGCCAATTAGTCTCACACACCAAAATCGTATTTGATTCCAGTACTATTCAGGATTTTACAGCCCTTAGTGAGTTTATATGTTTTTAAATAGGGAGCTTACGCTGTTTATTAGACATGTGAAGCTGACAGCAGTGATTAATAATGTTCTAAAATTCTGAATATTTTTTAGCTATGTTCAATTATTAAAACTTAAGATAGTGGTTTTGTATTTATGTTCAAACGATTATTTATAATAGAAATTCGGATTCTTTCTAAGAATTCGCAATATTTTATTAAATGTTAGATTATATTTTAATAAACAAAAGCCACTTAACGTTGCTGTAAGTAAACTAGTACCTACTGTGCTAGTACATTAACGTTGCAGAGGATTAAAATAGCACGCGGAACATGAAATGTTATGAAACGAAGTTTATATTACTATAATAAAGTTCCGCAGTAAGCGAATGTCCAAAACACGCGTGATTCAAAACAAGGGAATCCGCAAACAAAAGCGCAGCCACAAAAGGTGAACGCATCGTTAGTTGCACAAGATTTATCAGAGACTCAGTGCCATAAGTTATAGCTCATCCCCCTGTCCCAAACATGTGTGATCCGACTCGCTAAAATGCTGCTCGCTGTTTGATAAATTCTGCAAGAAGGCCATTAGTATTGCACTAATCCCACTCATGTAGCAAAGTGTTAAACTTTTTGTATTATATTTAATTCCAAATTGCGCTTGAAAGCTATAAAAGCCTCGAATAGTAATTTTATATAAAAGCAATCTTTTACGAATTGAATGAAAAACACGTTTTTGCTGGCGCTATGACGCTTTGCTTACTCCATTCACGTTTTAATTGACTCGAAAATAAAGTGATAAAAGGATTTTTAATTAAGCTGGACCCTACCTTGAAGCTTAATGTGTTCATTTCGCTCATCGAAGCTTAACACGAACTAGGTGTGAAATTTTTAAAATATAAAGTATCGCACTTGGCAGACAATGCAACAGACAGTGAAATGGCGCCATTTCGCAGAGGCGCGCCGTCAACGGCACGTGCCCTGCAGTCTTTATTAGCGCGGTTTCAACAAATAACCGGCTTTGCCGTCCACGCCCGACTGGCTCTTACTATGACAACTCACTCCACCTGATTAAATAAACCTCATCTACGATTAGCTTTCCCATGTGACATGTCATCCACGCGATAGTGTATTAAAAATAACTTTCTTATTTGTGTTTTATGGCGTCCACCGCTTAGTTTTAATTTACGTTTTTACGTTTTGCTTTGAAAATAAAACTCATATAGTATAATGAATACTGAAATAAGTATGAACTTACGTAGGTATCGCCTAAGTATGCGAGCTTAATCTTTCGATCTAGAGAACATTTTGATCGTTTGCAATCGTGTTTTTTTAATCAATAGTAAGGGACAACGACGTGTGTCAGATTGTGATTCTGGATTATGGTTAGATGAGCAATTTGCACGGATAATAATAAAAGTTAGATCATTTTCACTATGATTAGATCTAAACCACATCTAAACCTTCATTTCACTGAATATTTAAACAAGTCTATTCAAATTACCTCATCTGTAAAATATATTAACTATCTACGTATTTTTTATGTAGAAATACGCAGTAGTGAAGCAGTGCATTCGGATTACGATAGATGGAAGAAAAAATATTATTAAATGTTATCGGCATGTTTTAACATCTCTTAAAAACTGATGATGATCGATGCTTCTGAAAACTAAAACAACCACGAAAGATTCAGAAAGAATTCTATTTAAAATTTCCAGTTTAAAAAAAACGATATTCTTGCAACTTCTATGCTGTTACGAACTCAATCAAATGTAGTTGTCCAAGTGGCTGTGCAAAAATGCTTTAAATATTTAAATTTACATAATATAGATAATAATTATTATCAACTGTCATTTTAGTACTGCCACTATTTGGCCACTATCAACGCATTTGAAGGAACCCTTTAATTAATTTAACTGAGAACAAATTTGTTTTAACGCTCAACAACCGTGCAATAAAACCGTCTAAGCTACAGCCAACCGAAATTATTTAACAATTATTTTGTTTAGTTAAACATTCTGTTTCTAAATGTATTAAACTTGTGCACTAATTGAAGTTAGAGAACTGACGACGTCGTTAGGCAAAGTCGGTACGGTATCAAACAAGTGTTTTGTTGTTAAACATAATATATTATCATAATATTATCTTATCGTAATTTATTATACATATAATTAAATTGTGAAGATCGGGATAATCAGTCCAGTCGAATAGGAAAAAATCGGCTTGATTTATTGAATTTAATAGCACCTTAAGTTTATATATATTATACTATATTGATAACACATAATACGTTGTATTAAAAAAAAATTGCTATAACCATTGGTATATGTTTTACAGTTTACTACATATTTAAAATAATCTTCCTAGGTAAACAAGAGAAGAACTACGGAGGTTACTACTACGCTGCTACGCCGTAGTACATTGTTTTTCGTAGAACGCGTAATTCTCACAATCAAACCTTTCTATTGTTAAAAAAATCAAACGTTGTTTAGATATAAGTCGTTAGGAAGTATATCTAGATAAAAATGTTGGTATCAATCTAATAGTAGGTACCTACAGAAATCCGTAATTTTATGTACATATTTTAGTAGTATCCAGATATAATTTTAAGCACCAAGATTTTTAATCTAATATAAATTTTCAAATTCCTATTCATCGTTATTACTATCGGATTATCTTTATTCAATGCATTAAACTATTAACTATAAATTATGTAAATATACTATCAAAGTTATATGTACTTACTAAATATTTAGATACTAGTCATCCTAACTTTAGCCACAAGCCAAACTAATATTTATCTTCGATAAAACTAATAGTATAGTAAACAAGCTAACTTGTCTTGAAAGAACTCAACTTAATCACGAACGAAGCATAACAGATAAGAACTAAAATAACTTAATATACTTGTCCAATCCGTCCATATACCAAACGTTTATTAACTATGATACACAAAATTCACCCTTATTCTTATTTTCCATAAAGAGCATAATCTAAGGGACTCAGTTTTTCTTATTTTACGACAACACACGTCTTCTAGTTAGAAGTTATGTACAAACATATTAATCAGAGCAAAAGGACCCAGAATGAAGAAAATTTAGGATATCTGTGGGCACAATTTACTATATTTATAGCGTTATAATGTCAGTTTAAATGTTCCATTATTCAAAGCAAATATACCACCAGTAGAAATTTTAATTTTATCAAACTTTGCTTATATGAACATAATCATTAATCACTCTCAAATCTCACTATGTCCAATAAACTAATAACGTGAGCTACCTATATGTTGATTTACATTGATTTTATAAAATTGCAACCAATTCCCACTTCAATTGTAGCGAGTATCGAAATTTACGCATGTGTCATGGTCTGGTCTAGAGATACACATTAATATCCAAAGAGCCAAACTTAGTGCCTAGATTACTGAAATGGCACTATAAATCTCACCACTTCTATTCCAATTGATTAGTCAGATATTGATAATTTAGAACTCTGTGACAATTATTCAACCGCTTAATGTTGTTTCAGCGACACAATATAGAGCTATAATTTTAATTTAAAATGTGCATAATTTAACATGTAACATTTAAAGACAAGAAAGAATTTAAATGGATCGTAAAAATACGGAATGGATTATCGAACAGATTTTTATAACAACCCAGCCATAGTTCACTCGCTGGAACAAAACCAAGTCAAAACTCAAATGCAAATTGCAAGTCCTGTCGTCGCAACGTTGTTGGCAGCCAACCAGGTTTGGGTTGGGTTATCCTCACCATTTATTGGTAAAGCCACAGAACACATTAACGTGTACATGTTAACATGTGGTTACACTCAGAAAGGTTAGAATCACACTCAGTACTAACATAAAAATCTAGCTAGCTAAATCTAATAATTTTGGTGAGATTTCAAAATTTATTACAAGTGCTTTTTTAAATTGATTGTTTATTACTTCTAACTGTAACTGTATCGTCTTCGTCATTCCTATATTATCTAGACTGACACGATTGATGCACGATCGAAATTATTGATTTATTTCAACAATAAAATTATTTTAAAAATGTTACAACACAACATTTTTAAAATAAATATCAGCTTAAAATAATATTATCTTCTTTGTTTCTTCGATGTAATGTTCTTATTCTGCAATAAAAATAAGTTTAATATAGGTATCTAAAATATGGTCAAACAAGTAATGAAATTTTGAATTTAGTTCAATATACATCAGTCCTTACAAAGATATCGTGGTAACAAACAGCCGTAGGCTCGAATGAGCGCAGATTAGTGTGAGACGGGATTATGTGTCGGAAGGATACCATGGGCTTTGCAATCGAACTGCGATGTAGTGGAACTGTATGGGCTTTATTATAGGATTTGGTTACGCTTGTTTTATCAAGCTTTTGACGAATAATGATGAGTGATGCTGAAGATAATAAATACATATTAATCATAAGTAGAGATAATATTATGTATGAATCAGCATTTTCATTAATGAAGAAATTGGATATAAATAATATGAAATCTAAAATCTAAATATTGAATGTTAAGTAGTAATGCATTTTTCGTTTTTTATTTTCGTAAAAGTAAGTAGTTAATTTGGTGTTTTTCAGAATAACAAAGAGAGTATTATATCTAATAATATAAGCAAAGTAAAAAATAATTACAAATTAATAAGCTTTGAACGGCTCATGCATTTGAAAAACAGAAGATACGAATAAAGGTAGAAATGGTATTGCGTGCAGGTAGACGCATAAAGTAGGTACAATAAAAGAGGATTTTCCGTAATACACCCTCATACAGTGTAGTCGTCTTACTTCGGTTGAATAACCCGTCAAGTGCAAGGGACGATTGCTATATCTAATATAATTAAATAAACAATATAATATAACGAATTATAAGACGAAAAGTCTAATCAAATCACCGACAATATTTATCTAATAACAAATATGAATAGGTATATTTATTTAACTGATCAATTCGGAAAGCAGCAAATTTTCACTCATATCCGTCTTCAAAACGGAAATAAACATTTCAAACAAGATTGTTAAAATTACTTCTAGATAACTAATATGAGACATCTAACTCTAATTACACACACAAGAATACAGATATTAATCGAATATTGGCTCTACAAACATATTACTATTAATTCAGTATTATTTCCGCATACGATACAAATAATAGACTCGCCTAATTACCGCTAATGAGCATCTGATCTCACTGTTATATGTACAGATAGCATGTATAGGAAACACCCCCGGGACATCGGATGGTACGCCGCATAACGGAGGTAATTAAGGCCAATTAGAGCTGGCAACACTGCGAATAACGTCAAATAATATGTCATTTATGCGAACGAAATAAAAATGTGAATGGTAACATTTCCTCTTCTATTACCAAAAATATTAACATCATTAAAAATTTATTTTAGTACAATTCACAATGTACAATCGTCTACCTAAGTACCTATCTCTTTATATTTTGTGCTGTAATTTAATATTTTATCAGTCTTCTACAATAACTCTAGGTACCTAAATAAATACTTAAGTGGTAAAAAATGTACGCGTGCAATTTTAAGTAGATACCTAATAATAATTTCCAAAATTGCAATGAATCAATTATTATTAGAACTTATATTTTTGTTCGGAAAATTTTGCATAATAATAGTTTTCTTTAACTTATTTACCAACCTATCGGACAGCAAGAAAGTAATTTCTCGTTTAGAGCTCGTTGAGTAAGACTTGTATTCAGAAGCACATAGCAAGTCAGTTCGGAAATGGGTCCCTAGACGACTAATGCGACAGTATTACGGACCTTTTCAAGGATTAGCAAGACTAATCCAGTCCAGTAATTCAATTAAAATTTTGCATAATAACGTCCTGTTTATTTAATATCATAAAACATAACATCTGGATTATTTTGTTTGAATTTTGAAAACGTTAAGCTTAGACAAAAAGATGTACCTACCTAAGTACATTGTATGTTAAATATAATTTAGTTTTTTCTCAGGGATTTATAAAAAAAGTTTCGGTTAGGTAGGATACAGGCTGATCTTGTTCATATGTAAATATAACAGTGAAAAAGATGTTATACGTATCAGTTTCGTAGGGACCATACAAGGGGACACGGAAATTCACTTTTTAAAGTCGCCCCGAGTGACGCAGGCTTCCTCTTTTTTGTTTTTATTAATTACGGCAGATTACAGCAGGGGTGAGCGTCTGATCTAAAAATACGCCTTATTCTACTGTTTTAGATATATAAAATGAAAGTGAACCAATAAGTTAAAGAACACAGCTACGTACGTATATTTCAATACAATTGATTGAGAACTGTAACAAGTTGCCGACTCTACTGAATAATACATTGACCAAGATCGAAAGAACTGGCAATAAAGAATTGGAAGCACTTTTATAGTCTGTAACGCATTAAAACCCTATCCTTAGACCCTTCATTAACATTTAAAGTGCGGCAAACGTTGGAACGCGATAAGAGATTATGCAAATTCAAATCAAATTGTTAGTGGCCAAGGATTTTCACAACTAATCCTTAGAGTGGGTTCCAAATGCATATCTTTAAGCTTCTTTTCAACCCTCATGAATTATATTTACATTTGTAATGATATGAAGTTTAAGTAAGAGAAATAGGGATCATGTATTGTGGTCAACAATGTAGTTTGATTTTAAAACATTTGTCTAACGAGTAGGTAACCCTTCTTAGACCCAATAAAATAAAAAAAGCTATAAAATATAAATACTTTATTTTAGAACAACAATTGCAAATAAATACAGCAATATTTCACTAACAATTCATACCTATACGCAGTGATCTGATTTTATCAGAAAGTCCAAAACAAAAACAGAAGAACATAATATTATATGCATATTACATTTTTGATAACTACATAATAATGTGCTGTAAGATCGTTTTTCATTTCATTCATACAGAACGTAATCCTAATTTAATTTAACTTTATTCAAAGAAAATGTAAATTTATGTTTTCTATTCAGTTTTTTCTTCACCCGGAGCGCCAATAAGATACCACCTTGTTCGCGCGCGAACCGCCATATTGCGCACAAGTCGCTTTTTATCGTCAAGAGATGGCGCCAAATCAAACAATATTTCCGTTTTATATGGCAACAACAATGCTGTTTTATAGGAATTTGCTATCTCATAGAGACACTGTAGACTCTTTATTCGTACATCCTGTTGAAGAAAAATATAAAAGTCAGTGAACACAATATGTAAAAAATAAAAACAAAGAATTATTATAAAGTTGAAGAGTTTGTTTGTTTACGCTAATCTCAGGAACTACTAGTCCGATTTTTCGGTGTTAGATAGCCCATTTATTGATGAAGGCTTTAGGCTATATCATTACACTAAGACCAATATGAAGGAGAAATGCCGTTAAAACCGCGGGCCACAGTTAGTAAACTATTAGTATGAAACTTCAGTAAAAAACCTTACCATAGATTTCATATATCCAGACAGCTTCACAAGTCGTGGTAAAATTGTCTGTAGACTCTGTGCTACAATGAGATTTGTTGCTTCCACAAAGTAAATTAGTACATCTATCATAACTATAAGCAGATCTTTATTATCATAGTCCAAACCATCTACCACCAACGGTATGACCTAAAAATATAATACAATTATTCGAATTTTTTCAAGGCATCACTTTGAACAAGGTTTAATTTTTCACAAATAGATAATTATTTTTAAGAACCCTAATTTGCGAGATGTTAAAATAAATAAAAACAGATTTATTGTATTTTTATCCTCCTTTCATAAATCTAGAGAAAACTGACTAACCTTAGCAACCTCATTTTTAAGAACAGTTTTAGGCGCTTTTTCTAGTACATAAGCCCAACTTAATAAATATGCCTCTTTAGTAACTTCATCAAAGGGGCCCAATTTATCAGATAATGTAGCAAAAGACTGGAACATTCTCTGTTTATAGAGTATACTATTTCGACAGTGTAGTCTGGCATTCAGACTGTCTGGGTAGTCAGACATAATAAGTTGTATTGCCTCTGAACCTTGCTTACAGCAATCTGGGTTTGAAATGGTAAGTAGTATCTGCAAATAAAAATTACAAAATATAAAATAAACTAACTATATAATATTAAGTGATTTAAACTAAATACATATTTAATAGACAATTGGCTTTTTATCCAAATAAAGTTGCTATTGATTTCAAATTATTTTAGTAAGGTACACATTTTCGACATACCTTTTGTAACCAAAACATGAATGTATCACTCCCTCTCAAAATTAAAGCCTTTGTGATCCATGCAAATAATTGTATCAATGGTGAACACAGATTCTGATTGTCCTTACTGCATGATGATAAATAACTCTTCAATAACTCATATAATAATTCAAATTTCTGTCCATAGTCTGCCTTGTTTAAAAAGTGTGCTACCAAACAACATGCTTTAGTCCTTACAAATTCTTTGTCACTATTTAAAGCCGTTGAAAGAGACAACGTCATTATATCATCAAATATGGCATTACTAACACTCTTATGTAGGGGACGGTACAAACACTCCAGTAAAGGAAAATATATGTCATCGCTTTTACATTTCTCAACTATTCCGGAACTATGCTTCTGTAAAATCGCCATCTGTTTCTCTGCAGGTAAGCTACACATTGTATTTGAAATTAGCATATAACCATGTTCTAAAGAATCTTTAGCTGCTGTATTCATTTCTTTTAATATCCAATTTAGAATGGAATCTATTAAACCATGATCACTTTCTATTTGTGTTACTTTTTCATGTGTATACAAACTTGTGTTTGAAATAGAACCACTCAAGGCCTTTACAACATTGAAGGAATTTTTGTCACTCACAGTTATAATTTGAAGCATCTCTTCAATTATTACTTTAGTGAAATCATCTATACTTGCTAAGTTTGACAGTAAATTTAAGCGCTTTTGCTGCATAATCTTGTCATCGCCAATATTTTCTATACTACACTTTCCTTTCACAACTAAATCCATTATAAGCTCAGGGAACTTTCTGGCAATAGCATGTACAGTTTCAACAGTAACAATAAGAACTTCATCATCTTCAGAATGTTGTACAATATGTATTAATATTTCTACAAATGGCAGTACTAGGTCAGCTTTTAAGGCTTCAATGGCTCTTATCAAAGTTTTAAATCCTGCAATTTGATGTTCCTTTTCAGGTTCACTAACAGCTGTCAGACAAAGGGTTGGTATTTCGTCAATTTGTTTTTCAATATTATTTAATACATCCCATTTCTTTGCCAAATCGTACATATCACCCAAAAACTCTAGGCTAGATACCTGAAGCTTCAGTGATGTTTTGAAACCATAATATGCAACAATGGCAGGAATCATAGACTGTGTTATGATTATACAAGCCTCTTTGGAGCTATTTGCAGTTGTTAACAAAATTCTTGATGCCTGAACAAATTGAGAAACTGTATTTGAATCAGCTAGAGATGTTTGCATTGATATAAGTATCCCTTTGACAAAATTTTCAAATGATTGATCAGTGTTAGCTGAAGTTGCTAAATTAGCTACTAATGCAGATAAAGCCTCATGTGCTACAATTTTCAGCTCTTCATCAGTCTTTTGAGATATTTCTCTCTGTATTGATGACCACAATGCTTTTACAAATGGACTATAAGTTGAAGGTTTAAATGTTTTACAGCTCTCAGCCTGAAATATATATACAATCAGTTTTAATTAATAACATAAAAATGAATGCTTGATAAAAAAAAATCTAAAATTGAAGATTTGAACAAGATAAAGGCATAAAAATTATACACTGTACATAAAGCCATAAAAATATACATTAAAAACTAACCAGCAACCGCAGCGAATCTAACTTTGCTATCCGCAAATTCGAGTCTAACTTCTCTATTAACAACACCAGGCACTGTTCACCAAACTCTTGAACAGCACAAAGACAAGGGCATAGAGCTTTAGCAAGATCATCTCTCGATACAGCAGCTGGGTCATCAGGCGATGGATGGAAGTCAATTGGATAATAACATGATATCACTTCAAACATCTCATCCACTAAATGGCCAAGGGGAATGTTGGCTAGGAACTTTGGCAAAAAACTGAAGAGGAACAGTAAGTTTCTTGGATCCCTCTCGCCGTCCATTGCTGAAATAACACCGTAGACAAAATCTGGGCCTAATTGTTTTAAACCTGGAATGTTGATTAAATGATATATTAAAATAGTAGCAATTTTTATTCACATTTAATAATAATTTAAATAAGCTTTAATAGTATTAACTTTTTCCTTTAATAAAGGTTACAGATAAGGATATTTTACTTACATTCAACATCTTTTTCTAACAATGTGTGAATAGTCATATAAATATTCTGTCTGTCTTGTCGCAGTTGTGATTGACATGCAACTTCTCTGAACAACACAGTAAAATATTCAGCACAGAGCCCCAAATTATAATTCTTCATTTCAATTAGAACCAAATATCCTTCTAATACCGCCGGTATTACTCTGTGGTTATCTTTCAACCGGTCTATGTAAAACTTTGATATAAAATTGATTTGAACCTCCGACAAATAGTCTCTGGGCAGTTCTTTCAATATTTTTGTAAAGAATCTCATACCCTTTTCTCTGTTAGCTGCATCTTTGTTTGTTAAAACTCCACCCATATTTTCCACTATTTTTGTTATATCAAGGTAGCCAGATACTATATCTATAACAAACAGAGTTCATAATTTATCCCAGTTCAAAAGTTATTGCATACTATAGTTAATAATGTACATTAAATATTTAAAAACTAAGCACATTCCTCTGCTATAAGACATGAGCTTTAAACAGTTTTAAATAATACTATACACCAATTATATGAAACATATAAATTGATAAAATAATTCTAATAGAATCACATTTGTATTAAGGTTATCAATATTAATGTCTAATGTATTTGCCCTCATATATACAAAGAAACATGGTTTAGTGAGACTTGAAGATTGGTTATCATGTTATATGTATTCTAATGAGGAACATAAAGATATTTTCAGTTACAGTCTCAGTTAGAAAGATAACTATGATAATAAGATCGAAAGAAGTAATCTCAGATATAGGGTTTGCTTCATCCCACTAACAGTTGTAAATTAGTGCCTAAGTAAGTGTAGGGACTACGGGTTATAGACGCTATTCACTTAACTGAGTCGCACTTAACCATGTTTCACTCTAATAGCTATTTCGAATAAATTACCTGTAATGATGCTATGTGTTTCATTAAATATATCACTTTGATTAATTATTTCTTCAGCCAAATCAGGTTTGAACCAAATTGGTTCCATTTTTATAATTTCAATTTTCAATTAGGTATTCCCCGTGATTTTCAAGTGTTTATTTAATTATTCACGACAGTTGTAGGGTAACAATCCTTTATATCAATAATGAACATTAGTATTTTAAGTTTTATTTATGTGTTTACACGCAGATTTAATTTGGATTTTGAAAGGATTAATAGGTATGTTGTTTTTTCTTGGTTATGTGAATGTCATGTGACATTTGACAAAGACATGACCCCAAATTTTGACAATTAGGTATATCTGGTAATCAATGCGTTCATTAATGTCTTATTAATGTTGTATGCTGTTAATATTTTTGGTGTCAGTAAATATTTTTTTATCATAATAATATATGATATAGGTAATCAAGGATATAATGCCGATCATGACACATCTTATCAGCAAATGGCGTCCTACACTTGTGACCTTGTGACTTTGGGTATTTGTGCGAATATTCGAACCGACGTAAAATACATAAATAGGAGAGCGGAAATGAGTGTCCCGTACTAACACTGCTAATTATAACTTTAAACACCTATTTAGAAATTAGAACAAAGTAAGAAAAATGAGCCTGATTCACATAAATGATGATGTGTATATTATTTTATGTGATCGTGTGATCACATAAATTTATATTGGTAGTTTTCCAATTACAGCACTAGAACGCATTACCTATTGCATGACACTAAATGCGCTATAGCACTGGTGCAGCCACGTATTTGCTTTTGATTTCGTATTTTCTTTGACAAGGGCGACGGGCGGTTGTCATGCTCCATCTGTACTTTATTTTGTAATCTAAGAGCGCAACCTGCTGGTGCGTTTCACGTTCCAATTAAGCATCAGCATAATTCAGCATTGTGCGCCACTGACTCGCATTATGCTCTGTAATTGGAAAACAGCCACTACCACGTACATTACGCACATTTTTTTGTTATCCGTCTAAATTGAATTTATTATTAATCTGTGACATTGATGTGACGTGGATGTGACAGTGTGCCTGGCTTCTATGGTCTATGGACTCTATGGTTAAGTGTCATCAGCTGGGTACCTCAAGCTGACGCATGACTGCGTCAATCGTCAAATGTCAATGGATCATGAAAAACACAAAAGCTGGAAAACTGATGCAATGTTTAGAAAATTTAGCAAGTTGTGAATTAGAATATATAGAAGTTCTCTAGTGTGTAATACGAATGCAAAAAATTGTATTACTAGCTTAAATAAATCTTATATATCTCAGATAGTAAACATGTCGCATAGAACTTTAATAGATTTCGTTGTTAAATACCACAAGCCCCGTTTGTTAAACAATCTAGTGTTTTTTCCCAGTTATGGGAATTCTTTTCTTGGTCGACGATTAGCAGTAGTTTCAGCGCCGCTTTCAACATCAACTCCCAAAGTTCAATCACCACGAAATTTAAGCACATGTGTTCCAAAGTTTAACGAAGCAACACTTACGCCCGAAGCGAAGAAAACTGAAGGAAAATTCCAGTTAATGTTCACATGCAAAAAGTGTAATACAAGGAACGCCAAATTTATCTCTAAATTAGCCTACTACAAAGGAGTCGTTATAGTTATTTGTGATGGTTGCGAAAACAAACATTTGATAGCAGATAACCTCAACTGGTTCACAGACATGAATGGCAAGAAAAATATTGAAGATATAATGGCTGAGAGGGGAGAGACAGTTCAAAAAATCTTATCAGAAGATTTGGAATTCATAGCTAAGGAGATAGTTCAAAAACAAAGTATTCCAGAAAAGCAAGAGGTAATCGGATAGTGTAAACATACCTAGTGAAGTTTTTGTAAATTTATTCTTATTTTAGGATTATTTATATTATGAAATTAGTACATTAGCAATAAATTGTTGAAACATATTTGCTGTCTCATTTATTTATAACTAGCTTCCGCACGCGACTCCGTCCGCACGGAAAAATTAAGATTTATTTTTTTCTACGTATTTTTCCGGGTTAAAAAGTATCCTATTTTATGCCCAGGATAATAAGGTATCATTGTACCAAGTTTCATCGAAATCGAACCGTTAGTTTTCCCGTGATGCCTGAACATACAGACAGACAGACAAAAAATAGATTTTCAATAACTAGATAAGTTTAATTTTTTTTCTTATTACTTAAATAATCATAAGTTAACAGTTATATAGGTGTTACACCAGTTACACATGAGTGAATATAGAATCTATACATATAATAAATCTGTCGAAGGGTCAATTCTGTACATTGAAAATATTGAAAAAATAACTAGCAGGGGGTGTTACTGGATCGATACCAAACCCAAATATGTGATTAAAAAAATTTTTGTCTGTCTGTCTGTATGTGAAGACATCACGTGAAAACTACCGGTTCGATTTCGATGAAACTTGGTATAATTATACCTTATTATCCTGGGCGTAAAATAGGATACTTTTTATCCTGGAAAAATACGTAGAAAAAAAATAATCTCAATTTTTCAGTTATCCATAGACGTTGTTCTGTAGTAGGTACCGCGAACACACGTTGCGTATTATTATAGACCTAGCCGTATTTGGGTCCAATAGATATTTATAAGATGTCATTGTCCGAGTTACTCAAAATGGAGAAATAAACCATCCACGCAAAGACCGACATCCGCGCGGACGGAGTCGCGGGCGGAAGCTAGTACTATAATAAAAATGAGAAAATAAAACAAAGTATCTTTGCAAAATTATATTTATTATTGTCAATTGGAAAATTTATTTAATACTTAATCATATTCCCTAATATGTTTCATATGGCAAATCTTACTGTAAACAATGATTATGTACTAAAGGTTATATAATTGTGCTTATTTTAATAGCACCAAGTTAATTATTGTACTTATATTGGCACCAGATGGTAATCAAACATAAAAAATAAACATTTAGAATTACTAAATGTATAAATCTTAGTTCATATTTTATTGTTAACACTAACTTTCCATAATATGAAATCTAAATAACTGTTTCATATAATTTCCTTTTTAAAAAATACTAACATTAATTAATATGTTGTAAAGTTATAAAAATCACCATAAAAAAGGTAAAACAATATCTTATAATTAAATTAAATCAGATCTGAACTATCAGATAATAATACTAGAAATACAAGGCACTGAGAAATCACATAGTTACATGAAAAATTCGATAAAACAATAAACAATACTTAAAAATTAATCTAAATTTACATTATATGTAAGTATTCTACAAGGAATGCTTGAACAGTCTTCAATTTTAAATTGCAGATTCCAAATAAATCTCTTAGACAAAATATAAACATTTTATAGATGGAATTTTATATCACAATGAATAATATTCATAAATTCATTCAATTCAATACTAAGAAAATATCCAAGCATATCATTCAAAATTATCATAAAAAAAATGTATGAAAACACTTCATTTCTCAGAATGCCTAATGAAAATTGTTTCAAATAAAAAGTGCATTACATACGAACAGCTAAAGTGCCACAGATTAACAGTTCAAATGCCACCATATTAAGTGAAATTTAAACATATTTTTTTTCGTAATGTGACATTTTCTCTCAAAAAAAAATTATTTTAAATTTATCGAATCAACTAAAAGTCATTGTATTTTCAGTCTCAAATAACTAATCTCTGTTATACTCGTTTTGCGCGGCTAACAATTGCATAGTCAGTTCCATTGCAATTATTATGTGTCACATCTTCCAAGCCAACTTGGTTTTGAAGTACTTGAGCTTGTGCAGCTGTAGGCACTTGAGGGCCTGGTGTGTTTGGTTTCCGGATCATACCATAGCCCAGATGTGAATCATCTGCTAATCTAGCTGTTTGCATAACATTTTCAACTTCATCATAGTCATTCCAAGTATCTTTGCTTTTGGAATCATTTAAGGCCAATGTTGTAGGTCTCGCTTCAATTTTTTTGTACCTTGAAGACTTATTGAGTTTGCTTGTCGACCCAAAGTATTGTAATCTATCATAATTTTCATCTTCTGGGTCAACAACAGGGCTCGGTAATAAAATAATCCTTGACGATTCTGGCCCAGATGTGTTTAAATTATCTTGAGACCTTGATATCAGCTTCATGCAGTTTGGACTATCACCTAAGTTTGGCGTAAATTCTGTATGATCAGGATCATCTATACCTAATGTTTTCCAAGCTTCACTTCTCACTTCCACTTTGTCATATGGCACTAATGGACTTTCTTTCTTAATTTGCTCTATGGGTTCATAATTATCAAGCTTTCTATATCTTCCAAAATCAATGCTCTCATCAGTTGAACTTGTAATATCTTTCACTTTTGGAACATTAATAATTTTACGTGGTGGTTTCTGAGGTTTGGGTTTGAGAGCTGGTTTTGGCATCAAAAGTGGAGCTGTGTCTCTATCTGTGCTTGAAGTCTGTTGACTGGTAACTGAAGCACTTTTAAATGAAAGAGAACTCAAATTTAGATCATCGGGTCTAGCCGCTACTAATGGACTCCGTGAACCAGGAAACAAATTAATGCTGGGTTGAATATTAAACTCAGAATGTTCAGGACTATGTAAATTATCATTTCCAATCATCTGCTTCATTGTCTTCATCTTTAATGACAAACACTTGAATATTTCTGATTGATTTGGATGCTCTAAGTGAAAAATTCCTTCACCTGTGTCACATTTTCTTCCCGCTTCAAATGTAAATTTACCCTGTCTATAACCATAGCGTCTTATATACCTATATGGCCATGTTGCATACAATTTATTATCATTAGCATCCCTCAATTCAATGGCTGTTGCTGTGAGCAGAAGCAAATATCTTATAGATTCTAATCCGCATCTTGTTGAAGCTTCTGATGCACATAACTTTACAGAAAACACTCCTTCGCCTGATGAGCAGTAGAGGTCATTATCTTCATCACAACTAATTGGACTAGATGACCTGCCTCTGAATGCGACAGATTGTAGGGCTGTCACCCATTCTAAGGTTTCTGCTTCAGATGGAGCGCATATTTGTTGTGTGAGGGACTTAGTAAAAATGGTAATGGTGTTTGGACTAGTATGTGTTATTTTAATACAATTTTCTAGAGTTATGATTTTGGGTATAGCACCAGTAGTCACCTCATCTTTATTATCATATATTTCCAGCCGTTCAATGCCCTGTTTACTTGCATTGAATAATATGCAGTATTTTTGTTGCCAATTTTTCTGAAAAATTATAATGATTAAATAAGATAAAAATATTTAAAGGCTGAAACAATTTAAGCATTTTACCAGCAGTATATTCAGATATGAATTAATAAAAGATAAATTCCCATTTCCCAATATCACGGGGCTAACAAAATTTAAAAAAATAACCAACACATTAAACACCGTGGCTCCTGCTTTATTCGTATTTTATTGTTGTCGTATATCCAGTCTGTAGGACTGAGTCATTAGAAAGCATACTGTCATAACTGTACTTCACCGCGTGTTTGTTACAGGATCATAAAAATTAAAATATAATTGAAAAATAAAAGAAAGTTATGTAAAATATTTATATAAACAAACCTTTTTCGGAAATTTGCTAAAAACATTTCCCCCGGCTGGTGGAAATAATAAGCAACCCGATTTTATCTCATCGTCTTGTTCCATGGTGATTTACAATGCAAATATTGTTTTATTTCAATTATATTATATGCACATTTCATTTGATCACACAGTTGTTAGCTAAACTCTAATACTGTGTTGTATATTTTTTTGAAATAGATTATTAATAATTTACAGTTCAAACAAAAAAAGCACAAAAATACCAACTTTTGAAGGAAAGGAAAGAAGTACTGCCTGATAGAAAAATACTGCTGTATTGCCTTAGAAAATATTGTATTCAAATCTCGACTCTGCTTGTGTAATTTTTATATTTAGTGAAAAAAATTAAGATTTACCCTACTTTAAATATTATTTAAGGCTGAATGATGATGATGAAATATTATTATGTGAGATTAGCAAGATAATATACCTAAATAATGTATAATAAGGTACATGCATGGGTACATGTGTTTTGATGATATTGACAAATGACAAGTGACAACTAGGATCTTGCTAGGATCCAAAGAATTGACATTTGACGATTCATATTGAAATTTGACGTTTGGATCGGCTACAAACGAAATCAACACTTTTGAGAATTTGAGAAAATAATTTTATTATTTATAAATTAGTTACCTACCTACATATAATTTGGACGATATATTATCAATAATAAAGAATGGCTAATAACTTAAACCCCTTGGCCGGTACTGCTCATTTGCTTGATGAATTGGACAGTATGTTTTATTTTACACTTATTTGTTTTTGTATTTGCAAACTTTTATTAATGAAAATAACATGTTTATTAAGAGAAACTAATGGTGTTGCTGCGAGATGGAAGAACATTAATTGGATACTTGCGCTGTGTGGATCAATTCGCTAATTTAGTGCTGCATAAAACTATTGAGCGAATTCACGTCGGCAAGGAGTATGGTGACATACCTAGAGGAATATTTATTGTGAGAGGTGAAAATGTGGTGCTTTTAGGAGAAATTGTTAGTAAACTTTTATTAAATACTTTATAAAAAAAGTTAAGTAATCATTAATGATACATGTTTTAAATATCTTTATTATAGGATAAAGATAAGGAAGACAATTTACCACTCACAGAAGTATCTGTTGATGATATTCTGGATGCACAACGGAGAGAACAAGATGCAAAAATTGAACAGCAAAAGCTCTTATCTAAGGCATTGAAAGAACGAGGACTCAACTTACTAGCAGACTTGGGACATGATGACATGATCTAATTATAAACTTGTATAAATATAAATTAATTAAGTATATTATGTATAAATTGATTTTGAATAAGTTATAAGTATTGTTTCTTTTATACCCAAATTTATTTTAAGGCTGTTATTTTCATGTTCAAATTGCCTCTAAATTACATAATATATTTTCCATTATTATAAGGATATTAAAATTTCCACCACCTATCACACCAAACAAGACAATAACAACATTTTTTATAACTAAACATGTTGCTTTTCCTGCTTGCTTTCCATGTATTTTCATGAATTAAATCTTGGTTTATTTTTTATTAAATTTTGATCTATAATGTAATTGTATAACAATTTAAGTTACAGTGTCCACAATAGCATCACATCTAACTACCTATTATAATTGGTACTTTTATAATATTACTCATAAGACTTTGGATATTGAGTAATATAGAATGGTAATAACTAATAACATACAGTAAAACCAAAGTAATACATTTATCAACGAAATCATTTTTTTTGCTGTAGAGACTAGTAGCCTGTAGTATTCTGTATTCCTTTTTTTCTGAGTTCTTTCACTGACTTTTTGACGATACAAACAATGAGTTTTTCTTAAATAGTAGCGTTTGACTGATCGGCTGGCTTGGTTGGTAGTGGCTCTGCCTTCCAATCCAGAGGTTGTGGGTTCGATTCCCACCCGGGGCAAATATTAATTGTGTGATGAACATAGATGTTTGTTCTGTGTCTGGATGTTAATTATTAAGTATTTATTTAAAATTATATACATATGTATGTTTATCAGCCATCTGGTTTCCATAAAACAAGCGAATGCTTAGTAGGTATGATAAGAAAATTGTATTGAATTATTTATTTATTATATTAGTAACTTACTCAGGAGTAATGTAGCTATAAGCTTAATGATGAATAAATATATTATGCGTGTTCGTCATTCGCCTCGCTAATATTATGACGATTGTGAAAATGCAGCATAAGATCATAAAATTTTAATTGAATTAAACAGTTTTCCTTTCTTGGTGTTTCAGTTTTTATAAAAACAATACAAAGAAATACTTATTAATAATTTCACCTGCGAATAAAATTTGATGGAAAATATTTTAATTCTTAAGATCCCACTTGTCAATGGTAACACTGATTTCCTACCACCGTCCGCCGACGACCGTTGTGACAATTGACATTTGAAAACAATGCAGGCTCTCCACTTGGATGATTTCTATAGTTTCTATTTTCTATCATAATTTAATTAAAACGTATTCATGTGCTGCTTTGAAAATGATTATAAAGTGTTGATCTAACTTATAAAAAGTAATAGGGTCTAAATAAAGTGAAATAACATGTGATATAAATAGTTACTTTTACTTGAAACTTTTTTTATATTATTTAGTTTTTTGTGCTTAATATCATTTAGGATGAGTACATCAGAGATAAAACTGATAGAACGACTACGCCAGGAGAATCTGGAACAATTTTTTACATTAGTGCGCATGCATTTATCATTCGTTGTTGATATCAACACAGACGAGTATGTATCTTACGTATTTTTATAGAAATGAATATGTAGATATACCTAGTGAAATAAAATAATTCTTTCTTTGTAGCGTCGATTGCTCGACAGATAAGCCAAAACAATTTCGATGGAATTTCCATAAGAAGTCAAAGAATGCTGCCACAAATACTAGTCAAAGTAATACTAATACTACCAAAAATAATGCAGAAGCCAACTCTATTACCGAAGAAGGGATAGCTAGACTAAATGAGCTTATAGATTTTTTATCAAAATCTGACAGTGAGTTTAAATAATCATACAATTCAAAATAAAGTAGTTTTAGTGAGATTATATTCTATATATTGCCTGGGCACTGACTTGTTGAAACTTAAGAACTTTTTAGAAGTACTTAGTCTTTAGAAGTATTTTTCTTCTTATAGATGTAACACAAGAAGGAATATTCCGGCGAACTGGTTCACTGAGTCGTCAACAAGAATTGAGGCAGTTATTACACACGGGATCAAACCTTGGTCTGGATGAAAGCAAATTCTCGGTTCATGACTGTGCATCTGTGTTAAAGGGCTTTCTTGCTGAGCTGCCACAACCGTTACTGATGGACCAGTATTATCAAACTTATTGTACACTAGCAGGTTTGTTTATAAAGATGTGTAAAGGGACATTATGAATTAAACATATTGGTGGTGAGCACAGTGTCAAGCTCCAAACAGTATTTATTTCTTAAAAATTTGTAGTAAAATGCATAAAATGTTTTTTTAATAAATAAACATAGATATAATTTGACAGTAAAAGTTTCTTACAAAAAACCTAAAGAGAACATAACTTTTAAAATTAAGCTTGTTAAATTATGTAAATATAACCATTATGTTTATCAAAACAAAAAAATCCATCCATCCATTCATTCAGCCCGGATAAGTCCACTGTTGGACGAAGGCCTCCCCCAATTTATTATTGAAGTTTATCAAAACCTTAAATGAATATTATTATTGTTTTCAGCTCAATACCCACCAAATGCTGAGTCATCAGAAACAAAACTACTAACTGCATTACAGTTACTACTCTTACTATTGATGCCGTCACACAGGAGCTTCCTTGAAAGGCTATTGAGTCTGCTGCGGCTTGTGGCTGATAATGAAGCAAGCAATAGAATGTCACCAGACACTCTTGCAACTATGTTTACACCACATCTTTTGTGTCCAAGAAAGGTAATATGCTATAAAAATTTGTGAAAGACAAATTTGTTGATTTTTATAGTGGTTGGTATATGAAATGTATTGTCTGTTATTTTTCAATTCCAAAGGCAATTTTAGGAGAATGTTATACAGGTGATTCTGCTATGTCAGAGCAAGGAAAAAAGTCACCTGATGTTTTGTCGAAACTGGAAACCACTATCCAGTATCACTAACAACACTTGTAGTAACTATTACAGGTGATTTCATTGCCACTGTTTCATCTTTATCACATAGTATATATATTTTTTGGTACCTGTAATAATTAAATATAAGTGTAACATAACTACATTACATTTATTTTGTATGTAGGTGTATAATATTCTATAAGTTTTTATTACTATAAATCCGTGATCAAAGCAATGTATATTTGTAAGTTAAAAACACAAAAAAGTCGAATTTTGAACCTACTATTTCCGAAGTTGGTTGAAGATGTTTTTTTTCACATAATATATTTTTCAGTTATCGCCCGAGAACTTCCACGCAGATTCAATAGCTCTATCACCAGTTATAAGCTTCATGATACGTCATTCGTGTCGTCTATTCGAAGCGCCCGCACAACTCGCGACCGACGCATCTGCGTATTTCGCGTTGCGGGAACGGAAACGGATCATGTCACCGGATGTGGACTTGGATGAGAGTATTACGGATAGGTAAGAATAAAATGTATGCTAGTGTTAAAGATTTACAAAACAGCAAACAAGTATATATGTCAGTTGTATTTAGAATAGGTTGGGTGAATCAATTAGGTGCGCTCAAGAATCGTGAAAATTTGTATTTGGATGTAGTTGCATATATTATTTTCTTCTAAATAAAATGAGTGTTATTTTATTCACCTGCTGCAACCATGCTTTAATATATAAAAAGGAACCTTTCAAAATACATTTATGATTCTATTTTTTATTTCATTCAAAGTCACTTGCTACAACTACTTACATACAATATTGTAAGCATATTGTAGTCGTAGTTAACCAAAGAAATAAGTAGTGTGTGATATTAGTTTAACTGTGATATAGGATTAAGTTGAGTGTTTTTGTGCCGTGTTTTTATTGAATTTTTACTTAATAATTTTGTATATTTTATATTGTAATTTAATTTAAGCTCTTATAATTTTAATTGTACTTATTTATATTTATATTATGTGAGTAACCAGTATGTTAATATTTCTAAAAATTGAAAAAAAAAAAAAAAAAAGCAAGAAAAGTCTCTGGACTATAATCCAGAGGTGGCGCGAACACCCTGTGATGACGGGTGCCTTTAAAAAAAAAAAAAAAAAAAAACTACTTACATAATACTAATACTTTTAAGGAACTAAGTCAACATCTCTATAAAATCATAATATTACAATTTTCAGGACAGCAGCGAACACAGTATACACATTCGTGGACCGTAATAGAACTCGCGTAGAAAACGAAACAAATCCCACAGATACCGCCTTGGCGCAACTGTATGCGCATATACAAGCCTTGCCGGACTCGCATCATAAACGACGGCTCGTTAAACATTTTAACAGACAAAATGGATATGGTATGATTGTATTTTTTATTTTTTTTCTTGAACTCCTTGCTGAAGTATTTTCTTTTACATTATATAATTTATTATAAGTATACTTATATATACTTATTTTTATTACAATTGTATGTGATTCCATACAGAAACCCTCAAATATTATGATTACAATAAATAATTAGTTCTCAATGTGGTGATGGAAAAGAGTAAACTATGATTATTAATTTTTGTACATGGCTATTTTCATGTCTTATGATGGAAATATATCTAATGTTTCAGGCACACCCATACAAATACAAAGGACAGGCAAAGTGGCTGGTTCTAGAAGTTTCGGTGATTCGATTAAAAGGCACATTTTCAACAAAGGTCTCCTTAACAAAACACCAAAGAAAGGATCTACTTCTGCAATACATACAGTTGAAGAGGTATGTGTTTTTGCTAGTTGCTTGCATAATACGACGCTTATTTGTTATAACTGTATTCATGTCACAGGTTTAGACATGTATGTGATATTCAATAAAACTAATCAAGTTTGAGGCTGATAAAAAAATTCAGACATGTCTATATCTGTTCAAGATCAACATTAATATAACTAACAAAATCATTTATTCATTTTTGTGATTGTCTTGTCTTCATTCTGTTTGTTTTACTGTTTTACCTTCCTAATTTTCAAACCCGTGCTAAACGCATGCTTATTTCCAGAAGTCTAAAGGCAAATTTAAGTTCTCTGATGATGGTAAAGATGTTTCGCACAAGAACATCGTACTTAAGAACTTGGCCCATAAAATGGCAAGTTCAGAATCATTGGACGATGATTACGATTCTGACGCCAGCAATGAAAGCACGCTATCCGAGGGTGCGCTAAACAAATCCAGGAAAATGAGTCCTAAATTTGTTTCTGAACCTAATCTAAGTGCGCTAGACTCAAACGATGAAACGCCAAAAAATACCAAAAAACGAGGATCAAGACTGTTCAGATCGAAAGTAATGTCGCAGCAAAATAAAAAGTATCAAAAACGCATGAATATACGTAGCACGCCGACGTCTTGCGTTTCGTGCTTTGAGTATCAGGATACCGCGTCGGACACAGATTTATGCACACCAGATGACACGCCAAAGAAAAGTAACGTTTATGATGTAGATTTAGAGTTAAAAATGAATTATTTGACGAGTACTCCCGGAATGCCAGAGGTTGTTCTAGACGAGGATTGTGCGACGCCGTATACTATCAACTTCAGGAGGGCGTCGATGTCACCCATAACGAAGTCGACGCAAAAGCTGTCGAAAGCTATGCAGGTTTGTGCTTCGCATGACTTTTGCATGTTGTGTTAATTAATCGTGTTTTCGTTCCATTACATAACATTCGCTCATTGATTCATATAAGGTACAAGAATATCTCCAAAAATTCAATTTTAAATTAAGTTTTATATTGTCCATTATTATTAGGCAAATACCTATTAATTTTTTTTGTTATCGTTGTTTTACAATTTCGTTTTTAAATTTCTTTTATTGAAATTATTTACTCTCTGTGTAACAAGATGTAGATTTCAGAACAGAACTGATACACGAACATATGCACACCTAATGTATATCTATGGGTATATTTATGATCCATCCTCAACTCAAGTTATTAAAAATCTTTAGAGTTCATTCAACATGTCAAACTCAATATGTATTCAAATACACCACAAAATTGGTTAAATAAATAAAGTTTGTATAAAAGGAAGTTATAATATTCCAATTTGTTTCATAGGAATCGATAATGACTCCGCGATCTCGGAAACCGTTAATAATAACATCGGAGCAGCGAGATAGTTTACCAGAAACCCAAAGTGTACTGGAAACAAAGGATTCTGACAAGTCCGATATATATCAATCCTTGTCTCCGAAGAATGATAGTGATTTTGTCTCATCCGACGACGATATGACGAGGTCTTCATATTCATGCGACAGGTAATAATCCTAATCCTCACTACTCAATAGTTAATTATTGTATTATGTTTTTAAGATTATTATAAATGCGAAAATGTATTCATGTTTCTTTCACGTCGCAACGGAGTGATTTTATGGTATGATTTTTGTGTCTCGAGATATTTAGGAAGCTAGAGTGGTACGCTACTTTTTAATTTCTTTTAGTCAAACGGGCGAAGCCGCGGCTATCAACTTGTAAAGTATAAACTGTGCAATAAAAAGCTTTAACTATCATATTTTATATACATAATTTTTCCACATTTATGTGCGATTACATAAATAACGAGTTGTCATCAAATTGCGCATAACCATTTTCATTATCATGAACATTATTGTTAGGGGTCACTTCGGGTACAGGGCTTAATTATATTATAATTATACCATTTATGTTTTAAGAATAATTTATTAAATTACACAATTAAAAATTAATGAATGAAACACTTAAGAGAAAAATTATAATATGCATGTTAATTTTTATAAAATAGGACAACAAATGAACAAACAGGTCACCTGATGGTTAGAAACGACGAATTTATATATCCACATATTAAGATAGTAATTTCAAGTCCTTGAAAATTATAATGAAAAGAGGTATTTATGCAAATTTCATTCACTAATGTTTATTAGTAACAAAAACTGATGCGGATAGGGTAGAAAAAAATAATAATATGAGTTACAAATTAAGAGTATAAACATTTCAATTTTCAGATCAATTTCAGCAAGTACATCTCTACCCAAAAAACAGTTTGATACAAAGTCGCTGCCTTCAGACACTAGTCAACTATTATGTGATGCATCGAAATATGTTTATAATACTCAAGAGAAACGAAATCGCATCGATTTAAATACCACGTTATGCGACGAAAAGAATATTGAACACACATTATCTCAACCTTTTAAAGACTATTTATTAAGCAGATCCGTTTTAACTGCGAATCCTATCGATTTATCGATTTTAAATAAATCGGATGACGAAGTACTGACTGACTCATTGATGTATTGCCTCGATGGGAATATACCATCGGATCTGACGTCATCGATTAGTAATTTGGCAGTCGATTCAAGTATTTCGCAAGGATTGAGATCGCCGTTGAAAAATTTGAATGTCATTGAGCTAAGTCCAAACAGAAAGAGGTGTGGAGATATTATAGATGCCAGTACTGAAAGTAAAAAAGCTATAATTGAAAAGGAGAACTTGAATCAACATTTCGAATTGCGTGAGACCGACTTGTAGAAAAAAATATTGAGTAAAATATTTATTGAAATATGTTAGGTGACGATAAAGAAAACATTAAATGGCGGCCATAATATCTGATAAGTGCGAGCGAGATAGAATGCGATTAATCATGTAAATAAGAAAAAAAAATGATACGTGCGATGCCGTTATTTAAGTTTTATTTCATTATACCGTTGCGATTTATTTTAGTTTTGTACTAATAACTACTCATATTATGTTAGTGTTCGTTATTCTGTAAGATCTTAAATTCCTTCCTTATCCGAATTTTTAAAGTAACTTCATACTTACATCATCCATTTGTGAATTATCTTTCTTCTTTTCTCTTAAATCAAGAGGATTCTAGTATTTAATGTCCAATTATATAATATTTACCTCATTTGTTAACGTTAACAATTTCGTCTTGTCATGTTTAAATCCAAGTGCCTAAACTTCAAATAATATGTTATTTTTATAATTTCTATGTTAAATGATACTGTTTACGTTTTGTAAATAATGTGTTCATTATAATAATATTGTAAAATAAAAACAATTTACGAATATTATATCACACCTTTGTTTTATTTAAACAACATTGTAATATAAAATATATTTTTTAAGTCTTGCAATAATCTCTATATAAGGCAAATAACTGAGAATATTATAAATATAATACAGGTAAGGTAGCAATAGAATTGACAACAGATTCTGTAGCAGCAATTGACGAATTTGTTCGTTATCGACTGTCTATGATTGCTGGAAACAGAAAAGCAATCAATAAATATTTACCATATGAATTGGCACAAAGCTAGCTAGTATTAAAAACATAGTTATACAAGATAATTATATTTAATGCAATTTAATTTTTTATTACATTTCTAAATTATCATTTAAAAATTATTATTTTTAATCTTTATCAAAAAGGTAACAATAATTATCCGTGAGTTGGGTTTGGGTTAAATATTAACGTATTTTTCCAAGGTAAGTAACTTTACAATTTAGTATTTGAGAATGGAATATAATAATACTCACAATTTTCTGACGGTAACAGCTTTTGATGCTTTGCATTTTTTCATCGGTTTTACACTTTTTGGGGCTTTGTATTTTTTTACAGGTTCTTTAGGAGTTTCTTTGATGTAAAATACTCTCTCCCTCGGCTTGGGTAAGGAAAATTTTCGGACTGGAACGATAGGTGTTGGTGGTGGAATATATTGCAAAGAATCGATAGGCTTTGGAGGTGGTATATACTGCGTCTTTTTACTCTTAAGTTGTTCCCATCGTATGAAATCATTTAAACGTTCTTCTTCAAATTCCTTTTGTTTCCTTTTCTCTATAGCTGCTAATTCTTTTTCGTGTTCTTTCGCTAATTTATTTAGAGCGCGACGACGTCTGTACCATCTACAAATTGGAGTCAATCTCTTTGATGGATACGGTTCATACACTTTCCTCCTTGATCTCCATCTCATGGATTTCGGTAGAAAATAAACAACTGTTTCTCTTTCTTTTGGATAATTTGGATTAGATGGGTTGTAATACGAAATGGTTATCGGCACTGGAAGGTTTCTTGGTTTTTCTACTGAAATTTGAGGCCTGTAAAACGACAATTATAATGAATAAGTAACATATTGTGTAAATTGTAAAAGTGTATTGCTATTAATTATCGATACGACGACACGATGCTATTATTGCTATATTTATCGATATTGCAAAAGGAGATAATTACCTTACAACAGTTTTATGTTTGCAAGCTGAACATATCCGTCCAATGCGACAGGAGCAATCGTTGCTCCTTGTCTTTCCAAGTTTACCAACCATTAGGATTCAACCACATTTCTCTTATGTTTATTGTTGGTCACATTGAACCTACATTTTTGAAGAGAACACAATATTTTGGTAAAATTATCTAAACATTTTGATGACAATTATTGCTTTTTTATTCTGTCAAAAGACGCAGCATAAAAAAGAGAGCTAAAGAGTTTCGAGATTAAAAATTTTGCACCTTGAGCACGTGTAAGAAATTAAACAGAGGAAAATAAGTAGATAAGTTTCTTAAAGTATTAGATAATGAAATAAGTTACAAGGACAACCTTCTAATCAACAGATGGAAAAATTAAAAATTTCATAAAGTAAATAACATACTCATTAAGTTAGTAGGTACGAATAAAAACATGACGATTGGCAAAATATCAAGTTAAAATAGAAAGCCTGTGGAAAAGTTGGTTATTTCAAGGTTTATAACTTTGAAGGATAAGAAAATGGACAATATTTACACAATTAAAATGAAATCAATGTTTTCGTACTTATAAACTCAATGGAGTAGGTATAGAGTAAACAAAGTTAAACGACTTGTGTTATCTTATCTTGGATGCGGAACTGACTACCGGGTCTGAATGAAATGAAAACAAATGAATTATTATTTATTATGCTCTATTTTATTATTTACTTTTGAAAATAAAACCCTGAGAATGAGACACGTCTGCAGCATTTATTTTTCCATGTTCACAACGGATATCTTCATTACAGTTAAATTAACGTAAGACATCGATTTGGTTGTAGATTAGTTATATATTGACTTAGGTAGGTATGTCACCACTTGCTCTTGACCTAATCTGTGTCGAAAGGCACTCAATTATCACAAGTAAATAATGGAAAGAATATTATTTCCACTTATTATTCTTCTGTCAATAGCAAAAAATGGAGAGTTAATTAATTTATCACCAGGGACAAGCTGTCGAGTGCTATTCATATTACGAATGTCAGCCAATCAAGCCCAGATATTACAGTCGTAGCTAATAGAGAGGTAGATATTTCATGAAAATATTTTGACCTTACAAAAGACAAGAGTGGCTTTTACATGTTTTTTATGCCTGTGCTTTGGATTCACTCGTGTCCCGCTGTTAATGTACAAAGGGACCTCCTATATAATAAAATAAATTTATAGTTTATTTATAATATTGAGAGAGACAGATTCAACGAAATTTATTCTGAGGAAAGGTCCGACTTCTTTATTAGGTACAATACAAATATTACCATCTTAAATTCATTGCCGAAAAGAGACTTTGATATTTACTTGTTATATGTTTCCAATTTTAAGTATGAATTTATATGACAGTTTGAAGAACATTATATTATGTACCTTTATAGTTATATAACTTCCTGATTAAATTTTATTTCGACGAAGCAAGAAAACGGTAGTATCTAAAGTTTTCCCGTGTGTGGTGTCACTCAGAAATAATGTATGTACCTACCTAATGGTACCTACGTAGTTTTGAAGCTTATTTGTTTGTTTAGTATATATTATTAATAAAAGGTATACGCGGAAAAAATAATTGAATTCGCTGAAACCGCGGGGCGCAGCTAGTACTAAATTTAATATCTTCACTTCTAATAATTGTAATGATGTAGGATCTAATGCTACGGGCTCATTTCTTTTTACAACCCGTTTACCACCAAAGTACAATTATATAACTTCAAAGAGGTAGTTACAATATTGTCTACATACCTTATTATTTGCAATTGCAACTTGTTAATGCATCCATTCATTTTTGTTTTGAGTTCATTTTAACGCAAAAGCTTACACGTGTCTCAATATCTTTTTGTAAATCTAAAGCACATTATGTACCTACAATCATTTATAGAAAGTAACGATGTAATAATAATTAAACGATATGATTGCCTTAATATCACGATATTATAATTTGCAATCTATTGTAGATTTTGATATGAAAACTTGAACAGCTTTACTGCTTTTATTGAGTCGGGTGTTCTAGGAAATAAAATAGATATACCTATTGTTTGCGAAATAAACAGATATTATACCTAATATATTTAATCATAAAGTTGATACGCAGCTGTAGTACCTACTAATATCTACTAGTTTATAGTAAATGTCACTTGTCGAGATGTCGCAGTTATGAGTTTGATATTGATTTGAAATGTGTTATGTGTTTCATTGTGGGATGAAATAATATGTAAAAAATAATAATATAAGTACATACAAAAAATATCTCTTATTGACTAAATTTTAAATTATTAACTGAAAAATTAGTAAAAATGACTCTAAGCAAAATTTCAAAATTATGTTTAAAAATTGATTCTGTGAAACGTTTAACGCGACCGTCAACAGGATTTTTTCTGCGAAATTTCAGCGTCGAAAGTCGACATTTGAGTGTGAGTGCGTGCTCTTATTATTAGATATTGCTATCATTCATTATTCATTGAAAATATAACCAATATTAGTACTTATTCATTTTACGTAACAATGCTTATTATTTAAACTTAATTGAATTTTTACATGAATTCAATAAGTACTTAGGTACATATCTACCGAACTAGATAGTTTGATTTAAATTATTTCCAAAATATTTTACTCTACTTCAATAGAAACAGAGCAATATCTTTAAAATATTTTTTAAAACGTTTAGAACTTTAAACAACTAACTAACTACTTTTTATTATAAATTACATAGTTATTTAATACATAGAAGGTCTAGTACCTACCTAACTAGTTTGAAAATTTAATGTTGTATACGTACATAGTATATTATTATTAGTCTGTGGTGAAATAAACTTCCACGATCAAAATCGCCAAGATTAGTAAAACCCATCCAAACATTTTCGAGTTTTAGCGAGACTTCCGAAATTTCGTTTTTTTAAACATTTCTTATGGGCTAAGTATATAGTATCACAAAAGTATTGCAGATTTCTTACAGGACAATAAACACAGTTTACTAAAAATTAGGCATATATATATTTGACATTACAACGTGATCGAGTGTTTATCTGTTTAATGATACCTGCAATAATTATTATGAATGATATAATTTAAAGGTTGTAAATAAATCGATCTTCGAGCTTATTTGCGATTTATTAATATTTTATAAGTAGAGTTATAGAAGAATACAGCTCTATCGCACATAAAATTATGCACAACTAGCTTCCGCCCACGACTTTGTACGTGCATCCCCGTTCCCGCAAGAATTTCGGGAAATCCTTTCTTAGCGGATGCCTACGTCCTAACATCTACCTTCATGCCAAATTTCAGCCCGATACGTGCAGTGGTTTGGGCTGTGCGTTGATAGATCACTATATCAGTCACCTTTGAGTTTTATATATATAGATTAAAAAACGGACTTTAGCATGGATATGCCATTATGTATATGAACTAGGATCTATACAATTATGGCCCTTGATTAATTATAGTAATAATTATAGCACAAAATTCAAAGGTACTTATGGTTCATTTTATTAAACAGATATAGCTAATTTGTATGGTCATACACGCTCGATGGTTCATACTCACATCCGCTAAGATTCAGACCTCGACCTTAGAGATATAGAATCATGGGCATATTTTAATAAAGTACACATGAATACTGATAAACAGCTTCTGCGTAGAATTTTTCTATTATAAATAAAGATAAAAAACGATGTTGCACCAACTCTTCTATTTGAATAAAAACACAATCGTTGAATTCGCTAAAGAGCGGCAATATTGATTTTGTGTGTTAATAAGTACATGGTAAGGTACATGGCATTACATACCTACTTTTTTTCTTGAGAAAAATAAGTATATTATAGAAAGGTAATAAAAAATGGGTTAAAAGGCTATTTCAGCATATAATTAATTAGTTCATCGGGAAAAAGTATTGGTATTATAATAGAGCTACGAATAAGAAGAGCCTTCCCCATTTTATTAGAAATCTGTTGTAAAATATTATATCCTCTGACCTCTGAAGTATTCTCTGAATTTGTATAGACTATAGTTAATTGTAAAACACAGCTATTGTGTGGGGCTTTTATTAAATTCATCCGCTGAGTACCTAGTGAGGTTATTAAAATTACTTTTCTGTAAAATATATTTAAAGTGAAACTTTTATTACATCGTCTCAAATTTTTGGTCTGTGTAGCGCATGGCGCGTGACGTAAGTTTCACTTTTACCGTGGTTTCATAAAACCACACAACGTTTTTTTTTTATTAAAAACATGTTTCTTTTTAATCTTGCTTTTTTAGACTCTATTAGAACCGAGATCGAGTACCTGAGTTGAGTTTTGCACTCAATCTGAGTGTAGATACTTTAAAGTTACAGACACACTGATAATATACATATTTATGGTAATGCCCTAGGAAAACGTAATGCAGAAAGCTTCGATGAAAATTCGAAAGCGGTGAAATAAATATGCGAGGGTAATAAAATGTCAAATAAATCATGAACACTTTTTGTCAATGAACCAATATTAAATAATAATTGTCTGAAAGACCAATTCCAGGCAATATATTCACGAGTCTGATTGAACCTTGTTAAATTGTTACTAGCTGCGAAGATCTGATTGATGTTGTGCATACCTAATCAATAATGAATGATCATTATGAATTATTGAAAGTCCACAGAACTATTAAAAGCATAAATAAATGTAGTAAGGTTAAAAAAGTACGAATTATTTACTCTCGTAATAATGAAATTATAAGTTTATCAAGCAAATACGTATAGGTACGATCCTAGACTAGATCCTATTTTTAACCTATTTACTAACATTATTGGATGTAGCGTCTGTTAACATATTCATCGACTATCATTTCTATTTTATTTATGTAATCTTAGTTCTGCTTCTTTTTGTTTTTTTTTTACCTAAACTATTTACAGCGTAACTTCTCTTAATATAAATTTTAAAATATGAGTTTAGAGAAGAGAGAGATGTTAACAGAAATCCGCAGCTTAAGCTCATTAAGCTCACGAATTAATTTTGTTTGTTGGTTAATATTATTTTAATGAACACACAGCATTTCATTTTGTGGTACCAACGCTGATAAATGTTCTCATTTCGTTTATCATAAGTACTTGGAATACGCGCCAACTGCTCTCTACAGTTACATAATATTATTATTTTATTTTTTAATGTGTTTAATATGTCCCAAATATAATTAAATAAAGTGATTTAAACGAAATTGGAAAAACGTTATTTTTTATTATAAAAAATTGTGTTTTTGAATTTGGAACAATATGTTGCGTTGTGGTCCTTTATTCGCAAATGGAAGGCGACTTTATTCTTCTACAGGAGTTGATTGGTTGTCCTTAGGTAAAATAAATCCAGGTCTAGAGGTGAGTTCTTATAAGAAATAATTTTATTTGTGCGTAAATATCAGTTAATTGAATAATAACCATTTGTTATAATATGCTCGATGTCTACAGTCTATGTAAAGAATTGCGTAGTAACTGTCTCAGTGTTTATGTTTACATAATATAGGTACGTTATAAGGAAAACGACAAATGTTTTGCTTGTTTCATAATATTATTATTATGGAAAACATAAGTAATTTCTCTACTGTAAGATTCTCAAAGTTATTCTTTTACTACTTGCGGCCTCAGGCCATACAGGTTGTTTCGGGACAAAAAAAGCTTTTATTCTGAAGAAATGTTGCTATAATAATTTTCAGTATTATTCAGTAGAACTCCTAAATTCCTCTTTAGAACATTTAAATATAGATTCAAATCAAATTATTTTATCTAATTACTCAACACGAATGTTATTTGTATATGTATAACAATTAAATATTTTATCTAGCACTCAGTACACAACGTCTGATTGTAGGTTAATGTCATTAAAACAAGATAGGTACTGTTAGAGGTCATCATCTCAATAGTTAAATAGCAAGTAAAAATTAAAAATAAGTCTACACGTGTATGCTACTAGCTACATACATATAATTTATCTTGTACAACTGTACTTTGCATACCTATTGCCTATAAAGATAAATGAAAACAAATTATTACAAATGACTGAAGAATTGAATAAATTGCATAGAAATAAATGGAATCTATATTATTTATAAAACTCATAAAACATTAATTTATTTTTCCTCTCTATAAAAAAAAAAACAGAAATCCCCATCGTCTCCCAGCCAGTGTGCCCACTGCCCAGCCAGTGTCAAATGAATATGTTATCTGTGGACGAGGGTTATTGGCGCCAATTTGAACAATCAACATAGGACTCGGTACATATATTTAGCCTTGAAACAATATAAGTGCATTTCCGTATAAAATGTTACGTTGACGACATTAGACATATATTAGAATATATCCCTATGTTGTGGTTGCTACAAGGTTCATATCAATTACTATCGCACGTGTTACTTGCGTGAGTATAATATATGTACGTTTGTTGTTAAAAGTGTAAATATGTGACTTGTTCATATACATTAATATCATAATACTCAGATATTATTATTCTATATCTTGAATAATAAACTATATCCCAGTATCATAGATTGCTTAAGGATTGGTTTTACATCTGATTATAGTTAGAAGTGATAGATAACAGATAGGTATGTGCATTTCCGCATTTATTTATTAGTTATTGTATGCTAGTAAAACTTATATAATAATATGTATCAGATAAAATGAATCTTTATAATACATACCTAGTAAGACGGCCATAAGGATGGCGACTTATATCATAGATAATAATATTTGAAACAATGCATTTGCATTTGGATATTGTTGTGATTTTTCTGAGTAAAAAAATAACTCTTTGAATATCGCATAAATATTATAGCTACTGTGAGTTTGACTTAACTACCTGTCAATTTGCATTGTATTTCCAAAACATACAAAATACGTGGCCTGAAAAATTCCTTAATAATATATCTACCTGTGCGAAAATTTTTCGTGTCAGGAATATTCAAATCATATTCAAATAAACAAAGGTTCTTTCCACGTTCTTTCTCATTTAACGTGTCATTTTGATTCATATTAAAGTTTCATAGTACCTTATAACGTAGAAAAATAAATTTTGTGATATTTTATGCTGTAATTGCTCTTTTCCGAGGAAATTCTCGACAGCCGGCGTTAGTCTAGACACAAGAAATTAGACGAATCATTTTATGATTTTACTATGTTAAGCCTGTAATGAAGAATCAAGGAAACTTAAACAATTAATTAATGCTTATTTCAACTTTGTGTTCTTGGTCAGACTTGGCATCCTTTTAGGTTCTGAGTTCTGACTTGCGAAAAGTTCGTTGTTGCTATCCCATTTAATTTGATGAGTTACTATACAAATATACAAATAACCGCCAATATACAAATAATATATTTTTATTCATTTAGTTTATAAATATGGTAAGTGCTATTTTCACCACTTGCTGATGAGATAGCCTATTTAATACTTTTATCAATATATTTTTAATTTGTATAGCATATTTGTTATTTTATCTGATGAAAAATTAAACTGTAGGTATTTACGTAAAATATCAAAACTTTAAAAACTTTCTGACGGTATAATAAAACAACGGTACCATTCCCTGAAGAGTCAATTAATCTGTTACGCGTTATTAATTTAAACTCACCTTAATAAAACGTAGATTAAGTGAACCTGTCTGACGTGCCATTAGAAACTCTACAAAATTTTTATACGCGAAGTTAGCAACTTTTCAAATCGATGACCGGATTTAACTTCGATCCTTTTTGTTATATTAATCTTCCTAACATCCCTTTCTACTTAAAACTTAAGCGTAAATTAATTACGATTGGAAATTTTCTTTTCTTTTAATTAATGAAATTAGACGGATCGAGTTTAATATCCGACGAAGTAGACGACGAAGATCTTATGGGTAAAATTTCATTTTTCTTTTTCTTATTGGGCTTCGAGGTTTTGAATTAGGTATTCTAGTCGTTGCTTAACGAGTTAAACCTATTATGAGAATATGTTATACTACAACGAATTAATTCTATGGTCTTTATAATTTATTTGAAAACCTAGTATTTTATGCGATGATATAAAAATTGTTATCAATTATCACCTACACATATCATATTATATCCAAAAAGGAACCTTAAAATTATACTTAACATTTTATTAATACCTACATATTATAATAACGCGGAGTAATATTACTTATTTATTTTATTTATTTCAATTCTTTATTGTACTGCCAACAAAAATTACAATAAGAAAACTTATACTAAAAGAAGACACAGCACAGATGGCTCAGATAGTTACCAAAAAATAGAGCGTATATCATGTAATAAAAGTAGTAAAGGTGCAAAAAAAGTAGATATGTATTCTTTCTGTGATACATTTATAAATGTATAACAATTATGTCTGTAGAGGTCTGTAGTCATGTCATTTGTAGAAAAATATTCATAATTTTTCCTGCATACTTTTTTATTAATTATTGTAATGAATCGCTTATTAAAATATAAGCGTTTCAATGCTCTTCATTTTTATATTCATCGTGAAATTTCCAACCTTTTAATTTTCATACTTAATAAGTATTATAAAAATAAAGTGAAGTGGTACCTATATACAAAGAAAAAAAACATTATGTGAATAAATACTAAACGATTCGCAAAGATTTGTTAGCATAGAAGTGTCATTTATAAAGTGCTGACACTGATTTTTAAGCTATTGCATAGCTTCTATAGCGGGCCTTGAGCGCGGGGACCGAATCCAGCAATTCCATAACGAAAAAACCTCACGCTCCCCACTCCGACGAGCACGGAGGTGTGGCTTGAAAGCATGCTATGCAATAGCTTTACCGCGGCAGTCCCCGAGTGTCACACGTCTTTTTTATCATATTTTTTTTTAATACATAAGCTATATAGGTATGGTGCGCAATGGCTTTAAATATTTTAATTAATACAATTTTCCTTGAAATTTCTTCGTGGAAAACTTGAACGTTTATTACCGTTATGTAGATTATTCGCTAGCTAAACAATGAAACAAGGGAGATAGTTGTACCATTTAATTTGGGAAATTGTTTGAAATGAGAGGACAAAGTTATATATTCGGTGGTACCAAAGACAAACTTTTATTATCAATACATGGACTGCAAAATAAATTTTCTTCATTCACTAGCGGTAATCGTTACCTATAATATTGTGCATTAGATAATAATTTGTACATTATCAGCTGTCTGTCAATAATAAATTAATCTTTGTTCTAGTTTTTTTTTGTAACCTTAACTTGCAAGCTACAGGATAGAGCTGAAAGTACAATTAGAAAATGACCTTACTTTTCCAAGAAACTGGGTTCTACAAGTTTTACTTATATTATATCTTACCTCGACACATTTATTATCATTATTAATATATGTAATATATGTTTTAATATCGTAATGTTTATGTTGAAAACCAAGCACATGTAAGTTTTTACGGGATATTGTAAGCACGCGTTACCAATAAAGTGTTCTAGACCGCTCTTTATAGGCTCGTAAAAGAAAAGGGACGTTTTTACAAGCGGCCGATACTTACAAAAATCCTATATAAGAAATCATACCTTATTACGAGTACAATAGCTTTCAACAAGAGTTTGAATTACTATTTCAAGAACGTTTTTGTGATGTGAACGATATTGTATAAGGTTCAGTTATTACAATGTTATGTAATACTTTGGGGTAGCTATAAAGTATATACTTTAGCTTATAAAATATGGGTTCTAGCAGTGGACGATTAAAATTTTCAGATCTTTTTACATGCCTATCTAGCAAGCGATATTCATTCTGAACTACTGAACCGTGTTCAGTGTTTATTTTTTCACATGAAATTGTTTAAGCGTTTGTTTGCGTTCATTGGATGTGACAAGAGCACTTCTGCCAATACCAGACGAAACATCTCATATTAGAAATAGTAGGTATATATTTGAGAATTAAGAAAGGTTGTTGTAAGAATGTAATTTATTAAATTAAGATTAATTGTATTCCACAGGGTTCAAATTTAGACAAACGAACATTAGTTAGCACGGACCGTAAGCAACGCACATTCTCAGACAGGTCCCAATTGAAATATGCCAGACGCTTGGTGGTTAAGCTTGGCAGTGCTGTTATCACAAGAGAAGATGGAAATGGCCTTGCTTTGGGGCGATTGGCTTCGATTATTGAACAGGTAATTTTATATTATACTAGATTTCCGCCCGCGGCTTCGCTCGCGCAGTCAAAGAAAAAGAAAAACCCGCATAGTTCCCGTTCCCGTGGGATTTCCGGGATTGCGTCATTTTCTTGAGATAGCCTATGGCCTTTCTCGGGTATCAAAATATCTCCATACCAAATTTCATGAAAATTGGTTCAGTAGTTTAGGCGTGATTGAGTAACAGACAGACAGACAGACAGAGTTACTTTCGCATTTATAATATTAGTATGGATGAAGCATTCATTATTCATTACAAAAGTACAACCCATACTGTTAGTACTTATTATCTTCCTATATGTACCTATATAGGAAGAGGTAGTTTTAGTAATTAATTGTGCAAGTTAAAATATGCTGTTATCTTCTTCGTCAGGTTGCAAACTGGTATTATCCTGTCTCTTATTGTATGATAAATATATTTACCATCGCATTGCACAATATTAGGTTACGTAAATCTAATTTACAGTGATAAAAATATAAAAAATTGCATATTTTTCTGTAATCTGTAAGCATACAGATAAGATACGAAAGTACCTACTGTACCTACTACATTAACCAAGTATTCTTCTGATAGAAATTTAATAGAAAATCGTTTCATTAAATATATTATTTCATATTAAAATCTTAATAGGTAGCAGAATGTCACCACGAAGGCCGAGAGTGCATTATGGTGACAAGTGGTGCTGTCGCTTTTGGAAGGCAAAAGCTCACACAGGAACTGCTCATGTCTTTATCCATGAGAGAAACTCTATCACCAAGTGACCATACTAGAGAGGTAAGTCAAATAAGTGACACTATCTACAAATAATTTAGTTATTAAGTAAAGTTAATAATTTCACTTGTCTTGTTTTAATTTGTCATGAAACCATCGTGCCAAATATTTTTTATGTTATTTTTATTTTTTTCGTTAACATACGGATACATAAAAAAACATTGAAATATTTTTCGGAAATGTTCTCTTTCACTGAAAAACGTAAATTTTAATCGAATACCAGTTTTGTTTCACGGTTGAATTTTTTAAAATAATATGCGGTTGTTATTTTATTTCAAAACTGTAATTGTATACGTACAAAAATGGATATTCAACAATTTTCATCAATCAACGTGAACATAAAAATAATGAAATTTTTGTGCGAACCATTTCATTTTAAAGTTGATATGTTTCTATTAAATTGAGTGTACTACAACCTCTATTGTATTATGTTCAATATTTTCCCTACGAATGGATTATCATCCATTACACACAAGATTAAAATTTGAACATTTTTAAACACAATAGTTTTTGCTCATTGAAAAGCTTCATATTAGGCTCTACTTCTGCTTTTCACCATTTTTAATAACTTACAATGTACAGTATTAATATGATTGATTACTATTTATGAAATACTGAATATTTTGTTCACGGTGTAAGGTTAAACGTACACAAATCAATTAAGTTCACAATAGCGGAACATTAGTGATTGGTAATCAGCATTCAGCCACTAATTGTTTCAATTTGAATAATGCCGCTTCAGCAGTTTATGTTGAATGCTCTTTAATTATTACATAAAGGGCTACATTGATTAGAATGTATAGTCAAATAAACGCAATATTAAGCTCTTGTTGCTCTATTATCATGTACAAGGGAGAAACAATAATATTAAAACGCGTTCTAAATCCTTTTTAAATCCGTAAGTACTCAATGCAAAGCGTATACAGATCCTTAAAATATACGTTTTTTCTTATATTTTTAAAACCCTTTTACCCTATAACACTTCTTCCAAAAGCAAGGAAGGTTAGGAAATGTATTGATGTTATCACAGGACGCAGGCAGTATAATTCTTCGACAACGTTTACTTAACCCTACTTATTTTATCTCTACTAAAAAGTACATAATATTACGAATCGAGTAGAGTTTAATGCAATTCACAATTCCTTAAAAAATCATATAACCTTCCTTGTTTTTTTTTAAAAAGTTAAAAAAAGGAAGGTTAGGAAATGTATTCATATTATTACAGGACGCGGGTAGTATATTGGACCCGCGGGCGGCGGCGGCTGTGGGCCAATCGGAGCTCATGGCTATGTACGACGCTATGTTTTCACAGTACAACGTTAAAATTGCACAGGTAAGTCTCAAAAATCACAACAAAAGCACAAAAATCAGTTGTGCTTTTGCTATGATTTTTTGTGAAAATAATTTAGTATTTTGCTGTTGCTTTCAAGTTCTGTACCTAAGATTTATTCTTGTTTACGTTGACATTAATCCAGCCCTTAAGTTATAATAACTTTAATTCTAAAGCATGAATTATTTTTATTTAACTATTTTTTAGAACAACAAAAATAATTATTCATGATATAAATGAAATAATTTAAATATTATGAGTATTATAATTGTAACAATTTATTATAAGCTGTAAATATTTATAGAACATTTGGTGGTAGGTATATATATATACATTATAAAGGCAATATTCACTCATAATTATTACAGCAAATTAACTACCACGAGTTTTAACAAGCAGTCATTAACTAATGAATTTACTCACTGTAATTAGAACAATTACGTACACAAACGGTTTTTGTAAAAAGTAAGGAAAATATGCTACAACCTAATTTTTTATAAGTATTTAATAGGCTGACTGAATTAGCTTAATTATTTGCTGTTGATTATGTTATTTTTTATTAATTAGCACTCATTAAAAAAATTGGCTACTATATTATTAAGTCTAAGATCTTTTAAATTAAAAATTCGGAGCAATAATTAACTATATGCCTCAATTTACATTGGGCATCCTATGCCTATACAGCTTCTTCATAAATGAGTCCACTTTTGTTTCCTATAATCACGCCATAAACACTATTTTTAGGCTTTATTTAAAAAAGGTACCAAACGGATGAATAGAGATATTCCAAAAACTCGGAATCATTCTTCTTGAATTTTAATATAGTTGCATTTCAAAGCTGAACAGCACTAAGATCTATTCTCTTTTTCTGTGTCGTGTGTCAGTGATAAATTATACAGTTTAGTAAGAAAGGAACTATTTTAATATCGGTCTCTCTACGTTGATACATTACTGCGTCTGTCCCACTATACATTAAACTGCAAAGAAACTACTTAAATGTGCAGCAATTTCCGCCACTAGGAATTAGAAGACTAGAAATAAAATTCTCTTTAGTTGAATGTGAAAATATTTTGAAGTGAAGTTAGTTTTAAAGTTTACTTATAATATTTCACGGCGTCTAAAGAAAATACTTCATTTCATTTCATAGTAATCGAGCTTTCCTGTTAATCAACTTTTATTTTATATAGCTTTGAAGGTTTTTGAAAACGTTGTAGGTAGTTAATAAGTAATAAAGCTTTACTTAGAAATTTGAAATCTTTGATAAAATTTGCTTTTAATGAAATACAGATGAATTATTAATTATTACTTTTGCTAACTCAACAACTCTGTCTCTTGTTAAATATAGCCATAAAATTACATAGTAAGTCTTATGTAGAGCAAGTTGGATGTTTTAAATTTATTTTGCCGTTTTTGATTATTTATTGTACCTATATTTTATTTTTAATTATTAAAAAATAAAGACGACAAATTAACATCAACGTAAATAACGATTTCAATAATGGATTTTGCTTGTAAATATTTAAAAAGTATGAACTCTATAACATACAAAGGAAACCACTTACACGCGTCACCTAGCTTCCTAGCAGTGAACATTGCAAATAAATCACAGTTAGGTGCAGACTTGAGCGAAAGCAGGCGAGGGAAATAATTCAATCTCGTATATTTTCAGGTAACGTAATCCTATAAGTATGAACAAATAATATTTTCAGGTGTTAGTTACGAAGCCCGACTTCTACAATGAAGAGACGAGGAAGAATTTGTTCTGTACACTCTCCGAGTTAATATCACTTAACATTGTGCCTATTGTGAACACTAATGACGCGGTCAGTCCGCCTATGTACATACACGATGATACCGTTGTTCCTGGAACCGGCAAAAAGGTAATTACTGGTAGAAATTTCTCGAAAAATAATATTTGCTTAGGCTCCGTTTCATAACTTTGTTAGCGTAGTGACTGCGCTGCGTTAATAGGTATCAAATCTCATACTATTAAAATTAGAAATATAGTACATTCGTAATATTAAAATCTACGTAGTATCTATTCCCACTTAATCTATTCTCTCTTCCCGTTTAATTCTATGTGTCGACTATTTTATGTAAAATGTTTTCTTTGATTTTGAACTAAAAGTGTGTCGTGCACTTCAACCACAAGCCTGGGAATAAGTTTGTTAAGTTTTCCACTCGATTCATAATTAATGAATATAACATAAACTTTATAAATTACATTTATGGTAGGTACAAATTAGTCGGCATCATCACGCTATTTATATACTGTAACTACGCAATGTCCTAAGCAAACACACAGAAGGCGGGTAAACATTACCGAAATAGAATTAGTAAATATAGTTACATATTCAATATTAAAAAAATAATTTTATCTAAGCTACAATGAATCTAAATTATGGTAAACACAAACCGATAATTTAACATCATGATTTTATTTTATGTTAGAAACGCTGTATTGGAAATATTTCCGTACCTTTTATCCTGCAGCTAACAGACTTAATCTTCTCATAATTATTCATTAATTTAACCGGTTCTGAATATATTTACTTAGGTAGCGGATTATATTCTCGTGGCTAATGGACTCAGCGTATTGCAACAAGAAAATAGGATTAGCGTAATTAGGTACGTTGAAGAAAAACGCAATTAAATTTCTTTATAAATTATGTTCTCTTTTCTTTCAATAATGCATTCACGGTGGGTATAAAATATGAAAATGTAAAATCTACATCGAAGCTTTAGAATTTATATACTCGAAGCGAAAAGGACAGTTCCAAAACAATAAAATCAAACACGCTAATTTTACAACGGAAACACGATATTGTAAACTCAATGGGACAAGGTAAATGCGTAAAATCCTGACTGTAAGATGAAAGTTTACTGTTACGACAAGATGCTTTCCCTCCGTTATGATGCCATTCGAACGTTATGCTAAACCCTAATGGACACTCAAGCTTCTTCGAGACGTGCCTTAAAGACTTCTCTTTGCAAGATTTTATCATCGTTGTTTTAGCTCTTGTTCAGCCTGAAACAATAGGGAAACAGCTAAAAATCATCGGTCGTGTTTCGGTCTGACAATTTAATTAAACCATTCGAACGTTACTCGAAACATTGTTCATATTTGATTGTATTATGATTGTATTAAGTATTCATGACAGATAATTTTGACAATTCAGATAGGTATAACGTGAATGTTTTGCGGTAACATTGCTCGTCAGGGAAATCATAATTTGTATCTCATCAATATAACGATTGTTTTGAAAACGGATTGTATATCAATTCGCCTTTGTCAATTTATTGTTGCAATCAATGGACCAATTTGTATCAATTGTCATGTGTTTTAGGGTATCGGTATAAAAGATAATGACAGTCTATCAGCTTTATTAGCCGCTGAGATCCAATCAGACTTGCTCATTATGATGTCAGATGTGGACGGCATTTACAACAAGCCACCCTGGGAGGATGGTGCTCGAATGATGCATACGTATACTTCTAATGATCGGGACCAAGTTCAATTTGGCCAGAAATCAAAGGTTTGATTGTTGAAATGTGAATTGTGCTTCATTTTCATGGATGTCTATCGAAAAAAAAATATCACTCGTCAATATTTGGATTTGAATTTTTATGTCTGTAACGACCATCGTTCATTCTTTATTAAATACCTTCGGTTTTGTATTTAGATCGGCACGGTTTGGAATTTCAATTTAGATTTTAATAAACGGTGCCGAATATTAAATTATTGCTTTTGTTTTGTGTGTTTGTCGTAAATATTTACAATAAGATGAACGAATTAATCACAGGTGGGGACAGGGGGAATGGATTCCAAAGTAAACGCAGCAACGTGGGCAATGGCGCGAGGTGTGAGCGTTGTAATTTGTAATGGAATGCAGGAAAAAGCTATTAAAACCATAATCAGTGGGAGAAAGGTTGGAACGTTCTTTACCGACAGTCCCACCACGACATCATCTACTTCTGTTGATGTTTTAGCTGAAAATGGTAAGTGTTACCGTAATTTGCGGATTGGAGATTTTTCGTTGGTTCTCTTTGTACATATAACGTTCTGAAAAGCGAGCTATTTAATATCGAAAAAAAATAGTGAAAGATAACGATATGAAAAAAAATATTTAACCAAAAATTACGTGTTCTATTTCAGCTCGTTCTGGAAGTAGAGTGTTACAACAACTGACACCAGCAGACAGAGCATCGGCTATTCACTCTTTAGCAGATCTTCTTCTGGACAAGAAAGATATGATTCTTGAAGAAAATGCTAAAGATTTAGAGGAGGGTACGAAAGGTGGCTTAGCAAAACCACTTCTAAATCGCCTGGCTTTGAGCCCTGGGAAATTAAAAACTCTATCAATAGGCTTGAAACAAATCGCCGATTCAAGTTACGAAAATGTTGGAAGAGTTTTACGAAAAACAAAATTAGCCGAAAACCTCATGCTTCGTCAAGTGACCGTCCCAATTGGAGTTCTACTGGTCATTTTCGAATCCAGACCAGATTCATTACCTCAAGTTGCTGCTTTGGCAATGGCTTCAGCAAATGGACTGCTTCTCAAAGGTGGAAAGGAAGCTGCATATTCAAACAAAGCTTTAATGGAGCTAGTTAAAGAAGCTTTAAAAACAGTTGGAGCGCAAGACGCAATATCTCTAGTCTCGACTCGGGAAGAAATCAGTGACCTACTATCGATGGAGAAACACATTGACCTCATAATTCCTCGCGGATCATCGGACTTGGTTCGAAGCATACAAAAGCAATCACAACACATTCCTGTGTTGGGTCACGCTGAAGGAATATGCCACGTGTACGTCGATAAGGACGCGGATCCATCGAAAGCTTTGAAGATAGTTCGGGACGCGAAATGCGATTATCCAGCGGCGTGCAATGCGATGGAAACTTTATTGGTTCACGAAGACCACTTATCTGGCAGTTTGTTTACGGATATCTGTAGTATGTTGAAAAGCGAAGGGGTGAAGATTAATGCTGGGCCGAAATTATCGAGTCATTTAACTTTTGGTCCGCCGCCAGCGAGAAGCATGCGACACGAGTACGGAGCCTTGGAGTGTTGTATCGAACTTGTTAAGGATATGGATGAGGCGATCGATCATATTCATAAGTTCGGCAGCTCGCATACTGATGTTGTTGTTACGGAGAACGGTAAGTCGCTGTTAATTAATATGCATACATTGGGGATTTGGTGATTAACTTAGTATTAGCTTTCAGTAAAATAGTAGTAGTAGTAGAATAGTATTACGATGAAGTGGTTAATTAATTTGTAAGTATTAGTTTCATCTAGCAGGAAGTATTCAGATTCTAGTTTCCGAAGCAAATATACTGTATTATTATTCAATTTTCACATACTTTTTAATATACTGTAGTATGTTAAAAAGTATGTGAAAAGTGAATAAAAAATCTAGTGGTCATCGGACAACAATAAAAGAGTAGGACTAGCTTTAGCAAGAGTTTTTACGGCTTTCGTACATCGTCGTTTCAATGTTGTTTAAGGTTATATTCCCGTAAAGCTTTGCTTCACTAAACAAATAGGATAACATTGCGACGGTTATTTTCTCTTAGGCGTTCTTATTTAATGTTTTATACATTTATTTACAAAAACAGTATTTATAGATGATAACTAAAGTAATATTGCTTGTTTGCTCTAGAACGATTTACTTAGTGAAGGACGGTCAATCAATATCTAGGCCACATTACTTTTAAACAATTTTGATTTAAACTCAATGATTTTTGGATACATCATCATCACAATCAAGTAGTGAATGAACAGTAAATGGACATAAGCAAAAGATGATTTGTCTATGTTTGCTCTCAATGCAGGTTTCCTACGGTTTTTTTTTATAAATCATGCTCTACTATATTATTTTAGCTTCTATATTTTACTTTATACTACTTAAAACTAATAAATTATATACTAAACCTTCCTCTTGAATCACTCTATCTATTAAAAAAGACTGCATCTAAATCCGTTGCGTAATTTTAAAGATTTAAGCATACAAAGGGACATAGGGACAGAGAAAGCGACTTTGTTTTATACATACCTACTATGTAGTGATTTGTACAATACATTAGCATTTCAACTGTTCGCAGAGAGCACAGCGAAACGGTTCCTTAGCTCAGTGGACAGCGCGTGTGTTTTCCACAACGTGTCGTCTCGCTTTGCGGACGGGTTCCGCTTCGGGCTCGGCGCTGAAGTGGGCATCTCTACCGCTAGGATACATGCTAGAGGTAAACTTATGTTGCTAGAGGTAAACTTATATTAATTTATGTTAGCGGAAGAGTTAGAGGTGGTAAAAAATTGTAATGTTAACTATAGCCGAAGAATTGGAGGTGATTAAAATTTTCGAAGAAATTGAGGGTAGTTTATAGTAGGTATTTGTATTATTCTATTAAAATTGTAAGAAAAGACGGTGTTTGAATGAGCTGATTTGAACTGAATTACTGATTTGAATAGAAGAAATATGTTTCAACTGTCAATTTATCCAAAAGGTCAGGTACCATCATGAGGCACGCTATGACCAGTAGAAAATTATCAATGGAAAATTATTTTCTTAACTATAACATTACCATTAAAATTAGAAGGCATAACACTCTTAAAATTATCAAGTACTTATATAATTATTACTTTTATATAGGCCCGGTGGGAGTAGAAGGTCTGCTAACAACAAAATGGATCCTAGAAGGCACCGACCACACCGCGGCAGAGTTTAACGAAGGCAAGCGGCAGTGGCTTCACGAAACTCTGCCCAACAATTGACTCGTACGCTTTTTCAAGAAATTATTGTACGGAAATCGAACTTAGATAAATATTTTGTATTTATATATTTTATTAAATATAAGGTAGTTTTAATTAGTATATTGAGATTTATAAAAAAATGAATTTAATGTTCTTGTGATGTTAGCAAAAATATTTTGGAGTAGTTTGTAGGTAGACATAAATAATAATGTATGTGTGTTTAATATTCAGATGTTTGATATTGAAATTTTATATTTTTTAATAAAGCAATGATGTGATTTAATGCTCGATATTATACATAGACGATAGAAAACATGTTCCATATAAAATATACTTATTATAAATCCTAATGAAGTTTAATTTCAATTTCCCTACCAATTATTTAAAACAGTATCAAGCTGTGGCATAATCGGTACAATTTGAACCACTCCTGAGTCTCAATTAATTCCCCGAAAGTTTAGCTTTCAATTGAATAGAAGTCGTTAAATTATGGCACAATCACGAATACCGGAGACAATACAAAACAATAGCGATACTAACAATCGAGAGACATTATAATATTCACTCTGAATGAATTGGTTTTGCTTAACCTTTCAAATTTGTAGAGCGATGAGTTGAAATTCATGACAATATAGATAAAATCTTTATTATTTTCACAGTATATAATATGTACAACTAGATTTTACACTAAAATTTGTCTTGGCCTTGTGAATATAGCTGATTTTCACTCACAGATATAAGTAGAAAAAGGCTTTTCGAACGTATTATATTTATTATTGCTTCCGAAATTCACAATTCAATATGAGAATACAGCAAGTAAATAAAATCGCAATCAAAGAAGCAGTGAGTGTTATTCGTGAGCTTTGATGTAAAAGCTTTATTGTTGCATATAACGTGTGTTTGAAACATGAACAAAAGCGTACATTGTTATCGTTCCGAGAAGTTACGATTTCTATGCAATTGTTAGACTATTGAATGTACCTTATACTTTTGAAGTATCAAACATCTATACATGTGCATTCCTTCCCGTTTCCGAGGGATTTCTGGGATAAAACCTATCCTATCTCTCAAGTTGGATCGAACTGCACATGGTGTGCGAATTTTATTATAATCGGTTAAGTGGTTTACGAGTCCATTGAGGACAAACATTGTGACGCTAGATTTATATATATATTTATATATAGATTTATAGATAGATTTATATATAGATTTATATCGCGTGCTAATCATTTTGCTCTTACAAATTCAAATAATATCCAAATTGATGTACATTATTTTAATGAATTACATATATGTATACCTACAAATTATCCTAGATCAATTATGGTTTGGCACAAATGGGATTCATTAGCCTTCCACCAAAGACGGAATCTTCTAGTGACGTGACGCACGAAATGCGAACCTATTACGTAAGTGCTTTAGTATTAGAGCAATTATTAATAGCATCATATATCTATATAGTAAGTGCTCTCTAATTAATTCAAGTAGGTATCAACTAAAAGTAAGTATAAGGATTTATTTTCTAAATAGAACCAAATCTTTTATAAGCCTAACTTTAGTATTTTCAAAGGACGTATTTCGATTAAACTTTTCGTAAGTAAACAAAACCTTCGCGTTCTGGCTTCTCATTATCATCTAATTTTAACTGGAAGCATGGCGGATAATCTTTCAAAGACGGCAATTTCCTATATCATGCTGAAAAAGTTTTATAAATTTTCATTATACTTTGAAGTTGTACCCATATTTGTTAAATTAAATATTGTATGATATGTACGGCAGAATAATACATTATCTACAATCTACATAATATTATAATTAATTACAAAGCGAATATAGCTCTTCAAAAATATGTACATTGTTTAAAAGTAATGGTTATTAATACCTATTACGCAAATCAATTAAGAAATTCCAATATCAAACAATTTCGAGAATACCTATTGGCTTATTTCATTTTTGATATAATATATTTACGTTTTTTTCAAAACAAAATTTTTAAACCGTAGGTAAGCTTTGACGTCCGTATAGAAAATCGATCAGTGAAGCAGACGTGAATGCGTTTGCCAACAAATCCAATAGGGACCTAGGGACCTAATACTAAATGTATTTTACTAGTTAGTAGTTTCATTCACGGACGCAAAATTAACTTACGTATCCGTTTATTTGCCCCCAAAGTGAAACTTAATGGGAATGTCAGATAATTGGAAATTAAGCGGTTAAATTCTCGCTCTCCCTGTCAATTAGTTCAGAAGTTGGCGTATGAATTGCATTTGGGATCTTCGATTTATCTGTGTTTATTTCGCATAATGGCAATAGGAAAAGTAGTGATGGAGGCAACTTTTATTTCCATAATTAATTATGGAATTAAAAGTTTTACCTTATGCAATGATGAAAATGAAATTAGTGTTATTTTGTGTCTTTTGACTGACAAAATTGTTATGCATATAGCAATACTACCTATAACTAAACAATAGTATTGAGAATGTTTCTTCGTGTGTTGTACACTTAGATCATTAAGAAATGATCTAAGGTTGTACATCACATGCACATGCAGTGATTAGTGTTAAGATATTTTAGAAAAATAATTTACATATCCAACAAAATCCCGCTCACATTTAACATACGTAATATTTTATACTACTTAAAATAAAGACTTAAAATAAAACTGGAATTGGCTCAACTAGCTCAAATAACACTCAAAACTCTTGTTTATAAAAATGTTTCACAAAGCTGGCAAATCTGTAAAGACTGAAACATTTAAATGTTTAGTAATTTTGTGTATTTGCGGCGAATACTGTTCCACATGTATTTGGAAAGAAAAATAAATCAAGTTGGCGCTCGTCCGTAATTTTGTCGAATGTGTTCCCTGAATTAATAGGATTTTCTAAAGTTTCGTTTCCACGTCGTGCCAAAACCGTGTGTTTACTTTCTTCTTATTTAAATGCATAAATTACATTTTGTGTCTTGAAATTACATTGAATATCAGGTATTTTTTATTTATTTTTTTGCTACAATACTAAAAAGAAAATCTTATTCATGTAAATTTTATGTTTCTACACCTGTGTACAAATTTCGTTTTGATTTTTCATAAATCAATAACTCTGTCGCGCGCGACAAGCTAACAGCAGCTCTGTACTTAAAAATTGTTAAAAATAGTATTTCTGCAAGTTCATAGATTCAAAGTGATTAATCTCTAAGTATATGGTCCAAATCATCGGCAAATATATTTTTCTATTATATTGACAAGTGTTTAAGTTATAAATAAGTGAAAGAAAAAAAATAAATCTTTCGACGATAAGTGGAATGTAAACAGTGATGGAACAGTGAAATCTTTTAAAAGTTACAAACTGTTTCGAAAAACTATAGTGATCTGAAGTGTAGTAATAAATTAACAAATTATAACAAAAGTTGAGTGTAAGAAGTGCAGCAGTAAATACGCAGTGTTTCTTTGTTCTCAATGACCGGTTAACCTTGAGAATTCATAACGGTTTTATTGAAGCTTCTTATAATCAATATTTTCAAACGATAAGATATAGCTCTCGTAGCTCAATTGATCCGGCGTTGGACTGTAGTATAAAGCTTTGAGGCACCGAGTTCAAATCACTTAGAGACAATTAATTGAATACTTTTTTTTTTTTTTTTTCCTTTTCTTTTTCTTTTTTTACATTCGTGCTGTCGTTTATTAATGGAATAAAAACAGACGGACAGAAGAGAGAAAGATTTTTTAAGATTTTAGAACTCGGAACATTTAGAAATGATTTGCCCAGCATGTAATAACACCGTAAACTCCTGTGAAGAAATAAAATGTGCCTTTTGTTGCGAGTCTTATCACTACACGTGCGTCAATATAGCTTCTGATCGATACAAAGAACATTACTCTAAAACAGATAGAAGTTGGAAATGTCCTTTGTGTAAAAATGTGAACAGTAATCGACGTAAGGATGACACAACACCTATTCAGCCTGCCCAGTCATCTCCGCCTCTTTTGACCAAAAATAAGGGGAATCGCAAGAGACGAAGGATAGAAGAACGAAATGCTAAACCTTCACCTACAAAACAGATTGTGCAGTCACCTTCCTCTGCAAATGAAAACAATGACCAAAGTTTGATCCAGTCGGATAGTGAATGCTCAATCCCATACGATAAATTCGGATCACTGCTGGACAACAAGATGGAAAAATTTAAAACATCACTTATGCAAGATATAGTTTCGCACGTGAGAAATGAAATAAGTAAAGTCATCGACTCATTGAAAGATGACCTTACCAGGTCCATAGAATTCTTAGCTGAAGAGCAAAACAGCCTCAAACAGGATCTAATAGCTGCCAAAGATAAAATAAAGGAACTAGAGAAAGATAAATTCGATCTTACTAACAATATTAAAACAATAGAACGGCGCTTAGACACATTGGACAAGGCCTCGAGGAGTTGTAACGTGGAAATTCAATGTGTACCCCAAAAAAAGGAAGAAAGCTTACCTTCACTCGTCAAAAAAATCTGTGATACAGTTGGGTTTCAAATTCAAGAAAATAATATTTACTCGGTCAGAAGAGTGGCCAAACTTAATCCGACTTCACCGCGTCCTAGAAGTATAATCTTGACTTTACAGAGTGAGCGCGACCGAGATATGCTGTTGTCTGCTTATAAAAGGTTCAATAAAGGAAAGAACATATGTGATACTCTTAATTCAAACCATCTAATGATCCCAGGAGAGAAGCATCGTATCTACTTGTCTGAGCACTCATCTCCAACGTGTAAAATGTTGCATGCGGAGGCCAGAAAGCTCTCAAAACAATTTAAATATAAATATGTCTGGGTTCGTAATGATAAAGTTTATATGAGGAAGGATGACAATGCAATAGCGATATACATTAAAGACACGAGCAGTTTTGATAAGCTAAATAAGACGACAACTTAATTTAATAGAAAACGGTACATACTTAACACATAGGTAAATTTACACTCTAAATTATGGATATCTTCTACCAAAATGTTAATAGAATTCGGTCAAAAACTAATGAAATATATATGAACATACTTAACTCCAATTTTGATATAATATGTCTCACTGAAACCAATTTAAATGATAGCGTTTTTGATAGTGAACTCGTAGACAGTAGATACAGTATATACCGAAGGGATCGTCAATCCTCTTGCTCGGTTAAAAGGGATGGGGGGGGAGTACTTGTTGCTATTAATAAAAATATTAACGTCAATAGACTTTACTCATGGGAAACAAAGTTTGAGGACATTTGGCTTAAAATTGAATATAATAAAACATCAAAATTAAAATTCTATTTATGTGTCTGTTACCTTCCCCCACACCTTACTTGTGAGGACTTGAGTGCGTTTTACGACCATATTCAATTAATAACGCTAAATAAAATAAATAACGATCACGTTTTGGTTGTAGGAGACTTCAATACTCCCAGTCTTACCTGGTCCCACTCACCTAGTCGATCCCACATCTTAACACCTTCTTTGCCTACTGACCTGAAATCGAAATTGCTAACTGAACATATCTCTCTCTGCAATATGAACCAGTTCAATCATGTTCTTAATAAATCAGATAGACTGCTTGATCTAGTACTAGGAACATTCGACGCCGTAAGTGTTACAGAAACTAACCCCATATCTCGTCTGGATCTATACCATCCATCCTTATGCATAAAATTAAATGTTGACCATCAATGTCCTAAAAGACTCAAGCGATCAATAACCAAGCGACTGAACTATAATAAATGTGACTACCAGAAAATAAAATCGCACCTTCACCAAATAGACTGGGTTGCAGAATTATCAAAATCTGTGAATGTTGATGTAGCAGTGGAAAAATTTTACAACACTTTGCTTGAGGTAATTAAAAAGTATACCCCCCTTACTTCTATCTCTAAAAGTAATCATCCCGTATGGTTTTCTCCTGCTCTCATAAAATGCCTTAGAGAAAAGTATAAGTACCATAAGCTATTTAAAAAATACGCCAATCCGCGCGATTACGATACTTTTGCCTTACTGCGGACGAGAGCTAAATCTCTAATGAAAATTTGCTACACTGCCTTTGTTACATCCATAGAGAACGAGATAGGTTCTAACATAAAAGCCTTCTGGAGGTTTGTGAATTCAAAGAAGGATACTACTACGTACCCTAACATTATGAAATTCCAGGATCTGATGGCATCTGGCAGTCAAGAAATATGTGATCTTCTGGCCAAGTATTTTAGCTCTGTGTACGAGGAGTCGGAGACAAATATCGACACAAATTTAGGTACCAGTGTTACTACAGATTGTCTTCAGGAGATCACACTGACAGATAACGAAGTCAGATTAAAATTGAAACAGTTAGATCCTAACAAAGGCATGGGCCCAGATGGTATTCCTGCAAAACTATTTAAAACGTGTGCAGTGGAACTTTGTAAACCTCTCCGAATAATATACAACATGTCATTGAAGACTGGAATTTTCCCTAATGAATGGAAAAAAGCGCATGTGGTTCCTATACATAAGTCGGGTGATCGCTCTGACTGTGCAAATTACCGACCTATCAGTCTTTTATCGACAACAGCCAAGGTGTTTGAATCACTTGTCTACGACCAAATCTATAGCCATATAAAATCTCTAATTTCCGATAATCAACACGGATTTGTCAGGGGGAGATCGACCATCAGTAATCTCCTTATTTTCAAAAACTACATTTGCTCCTCATTTGCTAAACGCGGTCAAGTCGACTGCATCTATACCGACTTTAAAAAGGCATTTGATAAGGTCCATCACGAAGTTCTTTGCAACAAAATATCTTCATTTGGCATACACGGAAACCTTTTTCGCTGGATAAAGTCGTACTTAACGAAACGAAGTCAGATAGTTGTGATTGGTGGTCATAAATCCTCACCTTTTTTTGCCTATTCTGGAGTACCGCAAGGTTCTCATTTAGGTCCCTTATTTTTCATAATGTTTATTAACGACCTTGCTCAAACCCTCAACTGTCCTTGCTTACTTTATGCTGATGACCTAAAGATTTTTAACACTATTGTATCTACAGATGACTGTCATAAACTACAAACGGACCTCAATACTTTACTGCAATGGTGCAAGAACAATAGAATGTTTCTCAACCTTGATAAATGTTTTAGTATATCTTTCACCAATAAAAGTAAAAATATTATGAATTTTCAATACAAATTAAATGATCATGTTTTACAAAATAAATGCGTTGCTAAAGATTTAGGTATACTTTTTGACCAAAAACTGTCATTCCGTGACCACTATGATCAGATGATTGGAAAAGCGCTCCGTATATTGGGTTTTATTTCTAGATTTTCAAAGGAATTTCTCAGACCATCTACATTTATTTACCTTTATAATACTCTGGTACGCACGAATCTGGAATATGGGTCAATCATTTGGTCACCTTACTACCACATTCATAATGACCGTATCGAGAGAGTACAGAAAAAAGCATTTCGATTGGTAAACTACAGATTTAATGCAGGAGACAAAATATCCTATGAAGATAAATTGGAGATGTTTAAGGTCACGAAACTTTCAACGCGCCGACAGTACCAGGATCTTATATTTCTTCATCATATTATACACTTTCATATTGACTGTCCAACTCTGCTCTCACTTCTTAATTTTAACATAAAACCTAATCCCAGACACCCTTCTCTCTTCTGCATAAATGTTTTAAAAAATAATACTTCTTTCTATAATCCCATGGTCCGTATGTGTCGCCTGTATAATGATTTGACTTCGCGTAAGCCTAACACAGAACTTGACGTATTTGATCCAAAACTGGGTAAATTTAAAAATCAAGTCAAAACCGTGCTCAAGTTCTATGATAATTTAAAATTTAAAATTTAACTTTCATAGTTCTGTTTATTAGACATAATTTATTGTTATTTAACTACTGTGATAAAATGTAATGAACTTTATGTGATTGTATGTAATGTAGGTATTTATTGACTTAACTGTATTTTATATTTTATGTGATTGAATGTAATGTAGGTATTTATTGAATTAACTGTATTTTATGTGATTGAATGTAATGTAGGTACTTATTGACTTAACTATATTTTATGTGATTGTATGTAATGTAGGTATTTATTGACTTAACTGTATTTTATATTTTATGTGATTGAATGTAATGTAGGTATTTATTGAATTAACTGTATTTTATGTGATTGAATGTAATGTAGGTACTTATTGACTTAACTATATTTTATGTGATTGTATGTAATGTAGGTATTTATTGACTTAACTGTATTTTATGTGATTGAATGTAACGTAGGTATTTGAAATGAAATGAAAGGAAATGAATCTATGAATTGTGCTAAATAATATAATTTTTAATATATATTTTTTTAACCTCAATTGTGCTGTGTACACACAATTTGGCTGGCATTTTACCGCAACATGATTGTGATTAAACTTGTGTATAATTAGTCAAAATTGTCAGCTGTGATGTGTACCTATTTAAATAAATAAATAAATTTGTAATAAATAATAATACACCAATAACATTATTTAATAAAATGTCTGAATTGCAAGGAATTTCCAAAAGTTCAATCGATTTGGTAGGTATAATGTTAGATACCATTTAAAATGCATTACAAAAGCAAGCCAAGGAAACGATTTATATAAAAACTTCGATAGACCTTCAAATTCTGGTTTAAACTGTTCAAATAACGACTGTATACATTAGCAGGAGTAAGCAACACAAAATTTGGCAAAGGAAATAACTAGCATTTATCTCTGCCAAACATTTGCTTCACGAGTTTAAAATAAAATTGTATCTGTGACATGTCCCAGTGCTTTGCGGACAAGGGTTACGTCTTATGGCAGTAGTTATTCCAGAGGGGGAAAGTGACGGCGCAAGATGACCCGCTGTGATGACCCGTATGGCGCTATCTCTTTCCCACGTTGGAAATAATACTGTTTTAAGAGCTCAAAGTAACCCCCTGCACGATTAGGTTGTGGTTTTATGTCGCTAGCGGTCTTGTTCTAGTGATTTTTATTTTCTTAACAGTTCAGCGAGCTTGAGTTTACGACTTAGCTCAGTCTTATCGCCTTCTATTGTACAAAGCTTAAGTGGATGTTATGTTGGGGTAATCAAAATTTCCTTTATGTGGAACTGGGAACAATGAATAAATATGCCAGAGCGGGATTTGTACGATGAATAAATTATCTTAAAGAATACTGTAATAAGATAAGAGACAATGCTTCATACTGTATTAAATCTTTGTATTATCTCTCACAATTGTAAGGATTTTGAATCAAATAATATCATGTGTAATCATAATATCACAACTAAATAATACGTGGTCTCTACAGTATTATTATATTTTTCATTATTTATTAACTAATAGTTCTAAACAGACTATTTTATTTCACAGTTCTATTGTCTACAAAAGATCAACAATAAGTGAGATAATATTCAAGACTTGATTGCGAAATACTTTTATAGGTCTTACTCAAATTAAGTTAAAATTGGACCGTATTCAACTTTGTGCCGTCGCTATCAGTAAAACGTTGAATAAATAGTTAATTAAATAGATAAAAACTGTCTTTGTTTACTTCCATTTCCTTTTACTAACGCTAAAGTAGGAAAACATTGGATGAGACCTGTGCTGAATACAGAATGAATAAAACTACGAAGATATTGGGTTAGTTGCCAACACTCCACTACTAAAACGTTAATAATTAGGGCCTAAATAACGGTATTCATGGACATTATCTCGGCAATGTATTATATCAAGGAGAAAGAAGAGTACAATTTGGTATACCTACTGTCATTTAGTTTATGTATTAAAGAAATTCAATATCGATCCATAGCGATAGACCGATATTGATTCTGCATCGGTCCGGTGGGTGGCATGAAGAACAGACAGACATACAGAGTTACTTACGCATTTATAATATTAGTTAGTATTATCAATTTCCTGCTTAAAGAGTTTTTATATTTACAATATATGAACAAGAATTCGAAGAAACAGTTATAAAGCTTACAAGTTGTTCGGTTCTTAATAGTTCAAAACATTAAGCACACGATGTACTGGAAAACATAAACTTATTTTTCCGTATTTTACCAGGGCAGGGATGTAATTTATTTTATATTTAATACGAGTTTTATAGGATACAAGAGATTCACAATATGTGTTTTGTTCGCGTTTATACTATACTTAACGCATTATTTGTTTTATTATGATTTGCATTTTTTTAAGCCGAGGCACGTCCACACAGACCGACCTTCTTCGCGCGACAAATGCTTTGCAAGGTTGCTCATTCTATGCTCTACTTATTAACAATTTAAAATATTATTTGAAAAAGTTCCTTTACAAACAGTGTCAGAAACGAAAATCACTTGAGTTTAATGTATCATTTTTCTAAATCTAAATCTATCTAAATTTAACACTATTATAAGTTCACAAAAGCGGAATCTTTATAATATTTTGTTCGTTTCACAGATGCGCAGCTTATAACTTTATTATTTAATAAGTTTGCACGATAGTATACACTGAATAATCTTTATTCCTAAGGTCTGTCGTAAAGGTCGTAAGACATGTTGATGGATTGTCAACTGATATTAAATGTAAAATATACCTAAATTTAATGTCAATTAAAACACCAACGGCAATTCAATTTTTATAAAGCATTTCCGAGAAACCTACTCATTTGATGCTTCCCCTTCACGAATATATTTTCAAAATATTTAGTCAAACAAGATCTATTCCTTACACACAGAATGTCGTCGCGACGTTCGCCTTCCGCTTGTCATCGTGTTCAGAGGAAATAGATCATTAATATGCAACGCGAGGTCTGTTCCCAGAAACAGAACTATTATCTTACTCCCAGCCCTCGCAAGAAAGATGTCACTCTCGCAACTGTTTTCGTCTAAATACAGCTTGAGTAGAATTACTGTTTCATCAAGCGAGGTAATGAATTTTGCTTTGTTACGGTCACGTTACGGTAATACGTGCTGCAGTTCTATTGTCTGTGGTATAAATAATCCATACTTAATATTATAAATGCGAAAGTAACTCTGTCTGTCTGTCTGTTACTCAATCACGCCTTAACTGCGGAACCAATTTGCATGAAATTTGGTATAGAGATATTTTGATACCTGAGACAGGACATAGGATAGGTTTTATCCCGGAAATCCCACGGGAACGGGAACTATGCGGGATTTTCTTTGACTGCGCGGGCGATGCCGTGGGTGGAAAGCTAGTTGAGAATAAAAAAAGCTTTATAAAACGTTTGAGCGCTCTATCAATATATAGAGGAAAGAAAAATAGACGGTGAGTTTTAATTAAAAAAAAAAATGAATAGAAACACTTCCCTTCACTTATCTCTAGTATAAGATTTTATTTATTCACAGATCAAAATAGAATAGCAATATATTTAGATAATATAAAGTTATTCAATGGTACAAACTTATGTTTTGTCATTCTTTTAAAGATATCACTCTCATATATGTAATATATTTATTGCCCTAAGGTCTTAAAATTTTATGCGTTTGTAATTTCCAGAAAAAAATAAAAAAATAATGTGATATGATAAAAAGTCCGCACCGCGTCGCCACTGAAATTCAAAGTTAGATGTTTCTTGTTTGCAAGTTTCCCACTAAAAGATGCAAGCTTTGAGCTCTTATACTTATAATGAATGCAATCTTAAATGTCCCTCTTTGTGTAAAGTTTGCGCTTCACATTCATTATGAAAATGAGGATTTAATCCGGAATAATTGCGTGTATTTTATATTAGTTAAAATATTGAAGGGCAATTATAAAGTTTTATTTACTACTTATTGCAAGGGTGGGTTACTCCGCTATGCAACGTCAAAAATTATTATACTGACTCAACGAAGTGTGAACTTCAAAATTACACATAAACTAGTATATTTTTTTTTGTAGATTTTGCGACATGTTGTACTAGATATATATGACATGACATCGCGTTCTCGACTGAAAAATTAAAATTTCTTCTTTCCTTTATTTCATCTTATCGCGACGAAAACCTTTGTCTCTCTCCAGGCAATCCAGGGTCTAATCTATTGTTGTGCTAAAATTTATCATTATAATTTTACCCGTTTAAGCCTGAAAAGCGAAAGTTTCATTATATAACACATTAATGGGCAAAGTTTTAAAAATTTATTTAAAAATGACGTAATTTAATATTATGTAGCCGTTATTCATATTTAAACGATTACAGCCATTAAATTTAACTAATTTCGAGGTACATATTTGATCTTAATTGCCTATTATTCTCTTGTCTGAACTTAAAGAAATTAAAAGTACCTATACATTGTCAGTAAGACAGTAGAGAAATTATTATGGTGGCAGTAAGTGTAGTGTCCTGTCCTCCTGAATCATCAGGATACAGCGAAACATTATGAAAGATAACTTTATTGTTTAAATGAAGGTGTGGGCAATTTATAACATTTGTACCTATGTCATATTAAATACACCTACATAAGTATTCAAAAAGTGATAACGATAAGTCTTATTAATTATACTTATAAGTCACGAAATAACCTTGCTTATAAATGTCGTCATAAATTACTTCTAATTCCTGCGAACATCATACACAAATCAGTTTACTTTCGTACGTAAATTATCATTTTCATGATATATGTATGTTCTCTTACAGTGTTTTTGGACCCAAGTTCTAAGCGGTATAACGTATTTAATTAAACAACTGAATTAATACAGGATCTTATGTCCCAAGGGTATTTTAATATATTAATTTATGTTTCAATTGTTTCCATTACTTCGAGACCGTTATTGCCTCTTGGAAGGCTCATTTATTTAGTAATTGCGTTTTACTGTCAAGCGTAAGGAAAATAGCACCGAACTGTTTAATATTCACCTTATGCTACTCAATTTACGATATTAATAAAAAAAAACATTAATTGAATAATAAAGGAGTTATTAGTTATAGTTATTAGTTACTTTCCATTTGGTTATTGTAGTGGTTTTGGTGTTTCGCTCGTAGCTCAGATCCATTGAGGGAGCAGCCTGTTGAAGCAAATACTGCTCGAGGCAGCTCGTTTGTCTCGTGTATTTTTCTGTTCATTTGTTTGTCACATTATCTAATATTCATGCTCAATTTAAAATATAAAACAAAAGTAACATTGTACAATTTCTTTGGCGCATATCAGATTCACAACGGTGTTTTCTCACTCGGGTAGTTGGATAGAAACAGAATGGAATATTCCGTGGATATGACGGCCCCTGAATTTTTTCATGCTGCACTTCCAATCCGAGAGTTCTCATAAATTTTCAGTGAACCAACTGAGCTGATATTTCACTTGAATTTTATAGATCTCAAGCATTTTACGATTTTGAAATGGGGGAAAATTATTCATCTGTCAATGCTATTTTTCAAAATTTATTGTAAAACTATTGTGTGTGCGAAGAATAAGTATATTTTTTTTTTTTGATTGGTCGGGCAGTTTATTGTTCGTGTTATAGGTAAACTGACAAAATACTATATTTAACTATAAAAATGTAAAAGACAAATAAAGAGGTGTTAAAAAGTTTAACTGCCGCTAGCTAATCCATACTAATATTATAAATGCGAAAGTAACTCTGTCTGTCTGTCTGTTACTCAATCACGCCTAAACTACTGAACCAATTTGCATGAAATTTGGTATGGAGATATTTTGATATCCGAGAAAGGACATAGGCTACCTTTTATTGCGAAATATGTACCACGGGCGAAGCCGGGGCGGACCACTAGTATGTTCTATCTCTATCATGGAGGATATTGGAGGTCAGATGGATAAGATGGTCAGTTTTTTAACAAAAAATGTAATTCTAATTACTAATGTTCTATTTAACAAATATTCTTAACGCTGTAAGGATTACAATGTGAAGTTTTAAAACCCAAATAATTTATTATAAATAAAGAGACAATACTTCATTTGTACAAAAAGTTGTGTCATTTTATTTTAAAAAGTAATATAGTGCTCAATATTTGATTTGATTGAATAATATTCATAATCTTGAACACAAGGATTATGTCTGAATAGAATTGATTTCTTAGTAACGAGAGGATAAAACTTATTACAACGTATAACATGTTCAGCGCATTTATCGTCGACTTTATTGAAGAATTTACGATTGTTTTGTTCGAACTTCGTAGAATTTCTTTGAGATTTGTGATCAAAGATGAAAAGAGAATGATATCGTGTGAATTGTTAAAATATTCTCGTCTTGTATTATAGTAACTTTTGACGAATAACATGACAATCAAAATTCAAGAAAGTATCTAATAAGTAAGTATAAGTAAATGTGTAGTAAACAATTTTTTGACGTTGGGTTTTTATGTACAGAATATTATTTTATTCGTTATAAATCCACTTCACCGTATTAATAAAATTACTCTGCATATCGTTTTATATTGAAATATGGCTGAAATATCGATATTCACGAAAATCTAAAGTGAAATTGAAACGGCTTTACAAATATGAATCTCATTGTAAAGTGCATTTGTCACAAAGAGTTTGTGTTCGAATCGAAAATCGCACTCGAACGTTCCATGGCGCAACCGCGGTAATGGATGTGAAAATTTGACATTTTTATTTGTATTTAATATATTTTAATAGTTTTTATCTAGATAAAAAGTTGTTGAAACACAAAGTATGATTTTTTACTGTGTACAGGGTAAACAAAAATATTATATTTTAGTCAGTTCAACTATTGGGTGTGGCAAGCGAATTTTTGGAAATATTTGAAGGCAGATATTTTCTTGTTCAAAATAAGCTTTATTTTTCTATCTATAGAACTAAAGAGTTACTGTATAACGTTTCAATACATATTAGAATAAAGTAGTTTTTGACTCTGGAGAAATACCAACTTAGGTTTAAGTTTTTCAGGCGTTTGAATATAATTAATGGCCCTTTACCTACTCCCAGACTGACAACTTCTACTGCAGACTCTATAAGCTTAAACTTCATCTAAATGTATAAATACCAACTCATTTAAAGTCACATAAACTTTAAGTTTCGCTATTAGTTTTGATTTTAAGTGATAGTAATTAGTATCTTGAAATGCTACAAAGCTTTTGGGGTATATGAAGGTTAACGTAGGTAAACGTTTAACATTTATTAAAAGTTTATTAGAGAAAACGTTTAGGTATTACAATTATTAATTATTATTTATTATGTATATTAATTCTGAAGTAAAAAGTTCTAAACGACTTTATAACAGTTATTTATAACCACTTCAAACTAAATTTAGCGTCCGACGAAATATCCACGAGATCCGAACAATTCTATTTTTCACCAAAACAAGAGATTACAATCGTACGTATATATACGACGGGGGTTCCTTAGTTTATCTGTTTTGCAAATTACCTACTGGGCGAAAAGAAAACGTCTACCTTCCATTTATCTGAGACGTAGCGAGATTATCTGCGCGAGTAAATAATAAAAATACGGACCAAAGAGGATTTTCTTCACCCATAATGTGTTTTACGCTGATTTCTTTACGAAGTTTCATGAAGTCTAGGAGGCTTTTACAGTGCAAAGTATGATTTCTCATGAGTATGATATAAAGTATGAAATTTTCTCAATGTTACTTTGAGTTACAACTTATGACTTCTCAAAAGGTTTGGTCTATTTTAAGACGTAATAATATACCTAATGGTTTGATTATTTTGTGATATAAATTACATTTTAGTCATTGGTACAACTGATTAATTTAAGTTTTTTGTTTTAATAAGTTATTATTTTAAGTAGATAATTTAAGTTATTCTAATAGTTTTTTCTTAGTCATATTGTGATCTAGCGTTAACGCGGCGTTACTGTATTATTTAAAACACGATCAGTTTCTGTTTTGTATTTGTTAACAAACACTGATACATTTACAAACATCACGTTCTCGGAATAAGTAAAACAATAATGGATATGGCATATCCCTTAACATTTATTTCAGCAATAAAGGTCCGTATATTCATTTTTGTCGTAACATGTGGCTTTTTGTTCATACGAAACTGAATTATCTTTAACATCTTCCTCCCCCGGGGACCAGGAAAGCCATTTAAAGGATTATACGTGTTCGGACTCGTGATAAATGTGCATTTAAGTGTTTTGCTCTTTGTTACGATTGATGATCTCTCTCCGTTTTGCTTATTTGAATTTCGCTATTGGGAAATATTTCGCAATAAATAGTACGATTTGTTCAATGTCTTGTTTATAAGAGACGCGTCATTTCTAGTTTAGAGACAACACTAAAAATGTATTAAAAATATTGTATACGTCATATTTCAAATATAAAATTATTTAGATAAATGTAACTATTATACTGAAAACAGTTTTAGGTTCAGGAACATCCTTAATTTCAACGCATTTCTTGAATATTTTAAAAACTCGACTGAAAAGATTAGGAAACATATTCCGGATTTTTCTTTTTTGAACGTGTATTTTTTGGTAATTATACCAGCTATTTTGAGCGTTTGACTACAAAATGTTAATTGAAACACGTCTACCTACTACTATATGCCACAACGTTCTCTAAGCTTTAACGAACTCTTGGGCTGTTTGTTTAAAAGCTTTTCTTTGTAATTGCTTGTTGACTTCTTCCTTTAGTATGTAGCTTTTCTTATGAATGTCTAAGGTCACTGAAAACAGACGTCATTCAAAAAGTTCTGAAGCAATCATTAAAGTAGGTTATGCCTCGAAGCTAAGCCTCGAAGTTATTTATGACAGACTCTTTTTAATAATATGAAAAAGTTAATAAATTACAGTTCAATTGTGTTTTTAGTAAAAAGCTTTTATTAATTTAAAGTTTTATCCCTCAATTCTTATTAGTTATTAATGTAACAGTATATTTGTATGAGAGTCTATGGATACCCATTGAACCCTATCGGCTTAACGTGATGACGTAAAGCCACACTATTTGCACTAAGCCGATCTGTATGGATCGCCTTAGAGGCTGAACTATTGAATTGATAAGAATAAGGCTTAACTGTACCAATAGTGTTTAGTATCTCTGATATATTGAACATTTGTGAATCTATCTATATTTTATTCAAGTCCTATTTTTATATCGTTCTAGTTATGGAACTGAAAGTTGTGAAATGGTGAAGTTTTGTTACTATTAACAACGTACAAAACAAAGTCGTCCCTTTGTATGCTTAAATCTTTAAACCTAAGAATTTGATGCGGTTTTTTTTAATAGATAGAGTGATTTGAGACGAAGGTTTTAGTGTATAATATATTAGGTTTTAGAGAAAGCGGGTGCAGCCGCGGCCGAAAAGCTATAGTTTATTATAAATAACTACATACATGTTGTACCTGTTAAGCCCTTTTTTACTTTTTTCTTATCGTGTAAGAAAAACTGCTTTCAATACGTTTATATAATTAGCAATTTAGTCTGTGTTAAAGTTTTAATTTGCTTAGTTTATTTGCAAGAGATTTTCCAAAAATTTCGGATGCAAAAAAGAATTTGTGAAACATTTATCTAATTCAATAAAGAAACGACTCTGTAATGGTTGGATTATCTTTCAGCTGACTGATTTATTGCCCAATATTAATAAAAGGGATTTGATTGGGTGTTTATTAATGACTCATAATCCCTTAACGAACTAAGGCTCAGCCGCGTAATCATAATTAATAGAATCTCTCACTAAATGAATTAATCTAATTGTTCAGGCATGTTATCATTCTTTTTAGAAAAATAATGTAATTAAGCATAGTTTTAAAACTTGTTTTATATTAATGCACCAATAAATTATTAGTTTAAATATATCAAAAATAGTATGCAATAAGATTCAAACACTTTAAATTTTAGCTTAGGTACCTTTATTTTGCTTGAAACATTTCAATTAGTTTGAAACATCCTTAACATAAAATCCCGAAATAATTAAGAGAATCCATTAAAGTCTAATGTAATTAAAATTCAATAAAGTTATTCAATTTCAATTAGAAACAATAAAATATGTATGCGTAAATTAATTACGCAGGAAGCTATATTTTCCTCAAAGTTTTAACCTTCGTTATTAGCCTGTATCAGATATTTGACCTAATTACGAAATAAGCAACCACTAGACTTGTTCAATCTTTATGAAGAAATAAATCGATTCAGCTAAAATTTTTGAAAGGCACTTTAACATTTAAAGTATGATGGAGAGAAAGGAGAATGCCCATTTTTGGTACTGGTTTTTCTCATGCATCAAGACAACAATACTATTAAAAAAAATCTCGGCAATTTAGAGGCCTTCTTACCATCGGAAAATATAATTTGAACAGGGATGTTTTGTAAAATCTAATAAGACACGTAATTGTTTAGATCCGTTATTATAGATTTAGTGTCCATTACCGTTTACATTTTTGGTACAGGTTTTTCTCATGTATCAACATAAAAATACTATTAAAAAAAATCTCGGCAATTTAGAGGCCTTCTTACTATCGGAAAATATATTTTGATCAGGGAATGTTTTGTAAAATCTAATAAGACATGTAATTGTTTAGATCCGTTACCATAGATTTAGTATCCATTACCGGTTACCACGGTAACCAAGCGGTAACTATTATGACATTTACTATGGTAAATAGCTAAATGTATTAATATCGATTATTGTTTTCATTGAATTACAAAAAAAAAATCAATTAACATAAAATCACTCTGTAAGGTATTGTTTATACACTGTAGGTTGTTTTAACATAGATAGTGAAGTAAAATAATATAAATATATATAAAAAATATTATTATGACATAGCTTGGTAGGTAACCAGTTATTTCTTATTTGTTTCTTTCTTCGAATATGTAGTGAAAAAATTATTCAAACAACAACAACAATATGTAAACCGAATAAAAACTCTATTGGCATTTTTTATTTAAAAATATATTTAGGTTTTCTTGAAATCCGTCCCGGAAGATTTCTGGTGCCTACCTACACTAGCCGATGAACAGATAGACTTTGTCTGAAAGCATAAGCTCTACGCATATATTAAATATGTTAAACGAAAAATAACCTTCAGACGATAAAATACTACCTAAATCACGCATAAACCTAACTAAATCGGGTTTATTTAAGTTTTGAGGTTAATTCACATTTTTCTCAATATCTTGAAAACCCCTGTTTTTATCACAAAAAAATCAATTGGTAAAAAACTTTTGAATATCGAAGAACCCTCCAAAATCACTCTGGCATTGACGCAACACTATACTGTGGTCCATACTTTCATGGGCATTCTCCTTTCAAATCAATCGCGATTTCAACGTTTTCTATTGTTAAAAACTATGACACTTTTTTGGGATTTTAATCGTTTCAGAAAACGGAACAATGGTGGGAAATACAAACCAACCTCGCAACCTCTAAAATGTTAGAAATCATGAATATTACAAATAGCTTTTAAAATAACCTACGTGACTTCTAATTAAGACTTTGGTGGGTATTATTTTATAACTAATATTAGAAATCAAGATCCCAGAACAAAATTGATGATCAAGGATTGTTTATCCTTTTTCAATTTATATATTTTCTATAGAGATCCCTTCAATACTCTCGGCAATTTGTACTCGAGCACCATCCTTGGAATGCAGGGAGTGTGAGAAAGGGTACTGAGAATATGGAAGGTAAATAAAAACCACTTTAGGTTACGTTCTCTGTCTTAAAATCTAGACTCTATTGGTTAAGGAATAGAGCTCATTTTAATAGTCAAAGTAAAGATTTCGTGGTCTCTCAAGACAATGAGGTACGCGAGCCGCGCGGTCAATTTCGCTATTGAAATATTCGAGAGCCATTTTATTCAGGAGACATCGATAACGTCAGAACTATTTTTATATACCTATATTTACTATAGATCTCTTTTTCTATGTATTATTTTAATCAAAACTCTGCATGATATGAGCTTAAAATAACGGATTAGTAGGTACACCGTAGCGTAGTCTGTGAATAATATGGCTGGAAATTTAAAGTATCCAGGATATATCAGATTCGCTTGCAAATGTAATACAAAATTCTATTTGGCCAGATGTGAGATTCGCCAAGTACTTTAGATTTGATACAAATTCAACGTCTGTAAAATCCAAGATTCTCCGAGAATTGAAATATAAATTTCACATTGGGTACAGTTGTTTTCACCACAAAGATATAAGATAGGTAAGTAAAGTTCTGAACGGATAATTCTTTATAAGATAGAACACGAGTTAACTGGTTTTCAATTTAATAGTTCGAAGTCTATTTATATAGTTTTTTTTATTGTATTTTTATCTAATATTTCATATTTATAATTTAGTCGTTCTCCCCATAGTAACAATATACTTGAAGTCAAGTTACATTGGAAAGCTCATAGTGTATTTACTTTTACAAATTAGTTCTACGAGTTGTTGACCACGTCCAGATTAAATTTACTCTTACAACAATTCCTCATCACAGTATTCCTGTGAGGTTTTCTGTAGCTTCTAATTAAATTCTAAAACTACATAATAATATGTGCATATAAGACTTAAATGAACGATACCTATTTATTTATTTATAACACATATTATACCATAAAAGAGTCTAATGATAGTTAATTATACTCGTATCAGTTAATTAACACGAGATCCTCAAGGAAAAGTACTTTCAGTTTAAAGATAAATATCCGCGCGCTTCCTAATTATTTTGCTTTTAATTTCCTGTTCATTAAAATATCCTTTCTAAGGATATTCGTATATTCACATTGCGTGATTAATTATTGGAAGTAATGAGCAAACGTGAACAAGCTATACCTAATCGCAGGTAAAATGTGCTTGCTCAAATACGCACCAAGAACCTTATACTGAGATTATAGCAACTCATCAACCCACATCAAATTTTATGCTCGAAAAGAGCCTGCTAAGCAATTTGTTACCAGACTTTATACAAGAGATATTTCTGTATGAACAGAATTTAAAGTGGATAAACATCGTCCTCTGTGTCATGCTCTAGACTGTATTGAATGTTATAATCGAATTGTCGATGAACCAGATAATCAGATTTTTCTGTGCCCACTGCCCAGTCATACTAAAAGTTTTGCATTCTTCACCGGAATCTATCACTAAATCATACGATGCAATGCTTTCACTGTTCCTTGAATTGTAGAGTAGATAAATGTAGGAGTAAGAAATAGGTACTACATTAAATAAGTAATTAACCTCTCCAATTAAAACTTTACTTTTGAATTAACCGTCAGACAGACATGTTTTGCCAGCGGAGGTTGTGAAAAAAATAAGATTGTATTTTATATCTCAGATCTTTTAACTGTAAAAAGTAAAAAGTGATCAAACATTTATTTTCATTTATTTTTATAATTCCGTAAAGACTTAATAGAAAGCTTATACATAAGCTTATACCTAAGTTTAGTACTAAGTTCGTTATACACCCGAAATTCAGCTTGTATTTCTAGGTCATGAAGTTAGGCTGTATAATATAGTTATTCAACGGCGCTTAAAGTTTCGAGTCTATTGATTACGTACTTTTTGTGTAGAAAAATTCCATCCTGATTGAAGTTTAGATGGTACAGTCACGTATACCTACTCTAAATAAGAAGTTGTGTGTTGAACATCAACGGCTTTAACCGTTCGTTTTAGTATGTAGCTGTGCCGCGCGGTTTCACCCGCGACCAGTAGCAGTTTCTATAGCTTATGTGTTATTCTGGTAAATAAGCTAAAACACTGCAAAGTGCCAATAATATGCTATATTATTTAATAAAAATTCAATTTAATGTGTTTTATAATTTTTCACAAAATTTTCAAGACCGATGCAGTTTTGTGAAGTATAAACGCTTTCGCAATATTGCATCTTACCATATTTTATACCTACAATATTTTTAAAACTGGACAAGTGTATATATAGGTTTAATAGCAGCCTTCTTTTGATAAACGATTCTCACTTAGCCGTGTGCGACTTGCGAAGGTATGAAAAAGGAAAATTAATGATATCTGACTCTACATTGTATCGCTACTTTTGTAAAGGTTTTCCCAGAAAACCAGTGGCTACCGAAAATGATAAACGAATTTCTGGTTGACATGTTTTATACAATAACTATTATGTTACACTTTCAGTATTCTTTTTGCAATTACATTTTATTCTTCATTTATATCCATTTTAATCAGTAGTTAAATCAGGATAGAACATTGGCATACCTACGTGCCTTTGTAATTGAAACGTTGTTTTTTACGTAAAACATTAATTTTATTTGTCAAATTGATTACAAAATGTAAGTGTGAATTAAATTTCTTTTTAATTTTTTGTGTCCCTTAAATTTTTAAGTTGTATCTTATAAATTATGTTTATAATTTAAACTAAACATTGTATAATTTAAACCAAACTAATATTTGCACGTAAAACATGAATAAATCAATTACCACGTAATGGGTTAGTATTAATTAGTTAAACGATATTTTAAAGGATTATACGATATTGTAATTAGAATGGCAATAATATGTTAATACCTTGGTTAATACTGTATACTTGACATATAATGAATAGAAGATCATCTTTAGAGGAAACAAAATTATAAATGAGGATCGACATCACAAAACTTAATTAGTTATATAAAATGACAAAAAAAGTTTTCACTCGCAATGATCACCAAATATACAGAGTTATTAAAGTTACAGACAGAGGTTAAAAAAATACATTACAGCTAGTGATTTCTTTTTACGTGTTCCTTAGTTCTTTTATCTACGTATAAGTAAACAATACTGTGACATATTTATCACGCGTATTTGGCACCAACTTAGTGAGAAGAATAATTTAGTATTATAACTTTCAACATTCTCATATTTTTACAGATTTAGATTACTTTTGGCAATTCTAATAAAACACTGGGTTATTTTATTGCTACATATAATTCAGAATATAAAATTATATAAAGAAGAATTAAGTTCGTTTAATAAATTTCCAGAATAAGAATACTAACAAACTCTAGTTTTAAACTAATAGGGTAGCCTAGTATTTGAATGAATGCCAAGTATGGAAGCAGCCTATTATGCTAAGCTGTAGAAATATGAGAAGTAAACTTTGTCTGTATCTGTAATATATAGTTTAAGCCTTTAAAGGGCTATTTAGTGTACCAAAAGGCTCGGCGTATCATTAAATATGATCTTACCCTTATCAACATGGTTTACTTATGGATCCAAATAACGATTATTATTAGAATGTTCAGACAGCGGCTACATTATCATCGTATTGGATGGTGTTTGTGAAAGCATTTTGCAGCGTACGTTACTGCTCTAAATAATTCGGAGTGAGCACAATGAAAGCATTCTATGCTCAATATTGTTGGACCGGAATGCATCCGTTTATTTTATAAAATTAGGTTGCATCGTGCAAGATAAGTTTAAACAAAGCTACCTCAGCCTTTGTTTGTAACGTTGGTGCATTCACTAATTGTATCATCTAGATGCGGTTGAAACGTATTCAAATGTTTCAATTTAATCATATTATACATTTTCGATTCTTTCTCTTGTGTTGTCGAACAATTATTTCAAAGGTAATCCTTTGTTGAAGGCATATCAGGATGTTATCTGAAGGAGCATTTGATTAAATATTATTTAAATTCTAGGAAAAAATGACGCAACTAAGATAAATGTTGCATATTGTGAATAAATGAAAATTGCATAATCGTTCCTCTACAGAACTGCGCGTTATATTTTCGCGCATATAATAAAACATATAAAAACATGGTTGAAGTTCAAAAAAGCGTAAATATCTTAAAAGCACTTTGGGGTGAAATAAAAGAGATAAACAAATTGTAGGACCACTTCGTTTCAACATTTTGCTTTGTGTTCTTTATTGTATATAGTCCATTGAATGAGTCCCTCCAAGGGGGGTCTAGAGTGCGTGGGTTAGTAACGTAAGATGTTTCTTCGGAAACATGTCAAGAGTCCCTAGGTAATAAACATACTAAAACCCCGGGACACTAGGAGGAGCCCCGGAGTGGGGGGAGGGGGGAAAAGGTCCATTTTTTTCATTTTTCGCTTAAATCTCAAAAACGGTACATTAGAGAAAAACTTTCAAGGAAAAGTTGAAAGGCCATAAAATTATCTACAAGTTGTACCTAAATAATTTTTTTCTATTCGCAGCCGTTTTCGAGCTACATCCCATGAAATGTGAAAAATTCGAAAGCTTTTTATTTTACCTAACTACTCTAATAAATTCAATACCTCCTAAACGCCTCCATGGTGGAATCTGTTTTTTTTATCAATGATAGACCTAATTATGAGCAATCTATTCACACACTCCGGGGCCTCCTCCTAGTATCCCGGGGTTTTAGTATGTTTATTAGCTAGGGACTCTTGACATGTTTCCGAAGAAACATCTTACGTTACTAACTCACGCACTCTAGAACTTTTTATTCAATGGACTAATATACGGTATTAACGTTATTCGAAATAAATGTACTGGACAAATAAATAGTTACTGCCAAGTTGGATGAAAGAATTGTAGTACAAGTTTTATTTCATTAACCGCCTTATTCATATGTGGGTTTGTGCCTAAATAGATCTATCTATCTGTCTGTCTCCACCATCACCACTGAACCGATTTGGATTAAATTTAGAACAGACATAGCTTGAGAAATTTTAGGATATTAGATAGTTTTATTTCGGTAATCCTACGAACTTACCGGGTTTTTCTTTGACTACGAGGGTCATGCTGAATTGAAGAAGAAAGATGAACCTTATACCATAAATTGTAGAAGATTATCATAATAAATTATCTATATATATATATTGAAACTTAAAAATTTTAACATTAAACAGCTTTAACCTCCGTATCATTGAGTCGCAGAAAAATCAGTGTTACATAGAATTTGAAGCGACGAATCGAATAATGCCTTTCTGAATAATGCATCCGTGAAAAACTCAGCAATATGAAGACAATATGTGGAACTGGGACAGCCTTCAACTATGTTTAAGTGGATTAAATCAGCATTCCCACTGGTGAAAATACACTTTAAAAATGTACGCGATTTAACGAATATTTAAATGAATTCATTGTTATTGTTAAGCTTTTCGTAGGCGAGCGAGTTAAGTAATAACACTAAAGAATATTAAGATAAAAGTCCTATCTTTAGGCCATTTTTAAAGAACTGAGGTCACTAAAAGGGTTTTCTTGTTAAAAAGGGTTACATATACACTAGATACTTTTATTCAACCGAATAAGGATAGAAAATAATTGTAATGCTTAACATCGTCTATTCACTTCTGTAAGGATTAAAGTGTTCGTAATATTAAAATGATTGTATCGCATTGAAGTCATGAAGTACTTCAACGAAAAATTTAATCAGTGGTACAATTTAAAATGAAAATGACTTAAATGATGTGATTTTACAATAATCTAATAAAAAATAGGTACGTCAAAATACCTCGATATAATTGCTGTATTAAACTTCAAATAATTATCATATCCTTTCCAACAGTGTTAAGATTAATAATTCTGCAGGCCCTCAATATCCGAAACTTATGTGGCACTCCCATGCTGTTAGTCGGAAGAAATTTGAGAATAATTTAAAAAAGAATATTAAAAGAATCCAATGTGACATGCACTGAAGTCCAAAATAATATAGATAATTTGATTCCAACTCCTGCATGTTTAATATATAATCAGCAAATTAAAGTAACACATCGAATTGAAAAGCATGTTAGTAATTGGCTATTTCCGACTAAACTAGGAGTTCAGAACTACGTTAAAGATTCCAATTGAATCAACGGGTATATGTGATTGAGATTGGTTCGTTAATATTTAATGCTGAGTGCTATTCGATAGCTTTGAGCTTTCTAATTAATTTCAAATACTATATCAAGTAAAGGGATGCTACTCTTTTCCCCTATGACTTTATTTATGTATTAACTACACTAGTATATATTTTATGATAACAGTTTGATATAACACTACGACGACTAACGATCATAGGTAACATTCAGGCGTATGAGCTTACTACTTGTTTGAATTCGTAATAGTTATAATGTCGATATCATGACGTAATTTACTTTAAAATATTTATTTCAAAATTTTGCGAAAACATCACAACAATAATTAATTATTATATGCTTTGTTTATCGATTAATCAAAATCTATCAAAATAAGCATGTTCAATAGTAAAGGTATACGTATCCGCTCACAAATTTCAGGAGACCTAAAAATGTCAAATATGTTACGGCAACCGTTGAAATTATTCAGGTCTGCTGTGTCGCGATAAACGTATTATATCTCTGAAGGGACATCAGCGCTTGGACAATTGTATTTAAAGCAATTTATATTATGTAAAACTAGTAAGCTGTTTTGCTAATTGAAATCTTTAATTTAAATGGCTGGTATAATGTATTCAAAAATATGCAGATAAGTGTGTTCTTGCCTCCTTGGATCTTCCAGAATACGAAATTTATTTAATAACTATATCAATATTTTGCTCGATAAATTTTGTATTTAATTTCAATCTTCTCAAATTTAAAGGACAACATATTAAAACATGTCAATGCTATTTGAAACAAAAATATCTGAAATCGTACACCAATTTGTTTCTTTTAGTTTTAATTTCGGCAAGGCTTACCGGTATTTGGGAACGGGAAAAATTGGACGACCCGTAAACGAGTCACGTTTTCAATTCTTTTATATTCACAGCGCTAAGTCTTCAGATTATGAAAATAGCTGTTCTATGTATATTGGCACGTTTTAAATGTATGATTACTGTCAATGGTTTTATAAACACAGCATTGACATTATGAGAGCTTGGAGCTTGCAGTAAGCACCAAATAAGACGTGTTTATATTTTCATAGAGTTTATTTTCTTACATAAAATAATAAAGAACATTGATATGCTAATATCATAGCAACATTATTCGTATGTTAACTTATAGGATCTTCTTACGTTTCTTTTAGTAAACGATAAAAGATGGAAACAATAAAATGAAATTAGAACATACAAAACATGATTGTACTACATAAAATGTTAGGTAATCTACAAATGCTTGTTTTAAATTTAGCAAAATTACAGAGAGTAGGCAGTAAAGTTTCACCATTCATGCATATAACATGTGTTCGGCTAATTTAATCAAACTCTTGAGGCAATAATTACTATCCCTCACGTGTTCAATTTATCAAGTTCCACTACTCAATATAATACAGTTTAGTTCTAAATTCACAGTTCACTATTGTCGTATTTAACTTGTAACTTATAGTATTAATTTGTAACTTTTTCAAGTACTGGACTTAATTTTTGGATATCCAATTCATTTAGGGCATCTGTATTAGACGGATTCATTTTAGGAAATGTTGCGGGGCCCCGTCTTATTTTTCCAAACATTGTACTGGCAGTTTGAAACTGTTTGTTAGTATCATATTTCACAAAGAGCGAAAATATAAGTAATAATTTACTTATAACTACTATAATGTGAGTATAACAATCAGAAAATCCAATTTTTTCATATCAATAGATATAACCAACTATAGTAAGTTTTTTTTTTGTAATCCGTGTTTGCGTGTATTTTAATGGGGCCCCCTTACCTATCGGGCTTCTAGGAAGTATTGGCTTCATGCGAAACAGGTCGTCACTGGTTGATAAGTGACATTACCTGGTCCAAACTTTGTTATCTCCAGCTTCTGTTTAACTAATCTGTGCGGACCTGTCGTTAAGATAATTTTGCCAGCGATACTTGTTTAATTCTCTGATGTAACTGAATTAACTTTGCTATTTAGCTGTCTTTTATTACTGTTATTCGAGCTTAGAAAGTTTTAATGTTTTTATCGTTGGAAGAATACTTTAAAATGCATTTAAAACTAGAACAATTTAGATTTTTTGTTCAAGTCCGTACTATTAATTGCAATTTATTTTAGCCAAGGATATTTTATTATATTTTTTTTATCAGAGTGGACAAACAAGCAGTTGGTTTCTCTGATGGTAAGTGATAACCAACGCCAATGAGCATTTACAAAGATAGCGACCACAACTATGCATTTTACGGATCGACGGATATACATAGAACAGATATAGATTTTACAATCATCAATTCAAGCTAGATAATACCGCGCCATCTATAATGTTTATTGAAATAAAAGTCCCCGTACAAACTGTCTCCAGTTTCAATTCCCCGATCTCCGGTAAACGAATATAAATCCCATAAAAAGCGTTCATACGACATGTAAATTTCTCCCCTGACATTAAAAAATGTACGGCGCATTTGCGAATATACGAGTGTCGAGTATACGAGCATTATTTGCAAGCGCAATCTCATCTTTATTATTAATTATTTTAGAAAATTCTACAATAAACGTTGCTATTGTGTTTACTTTAAACTGAAAATATTGTTTTTATAAATGTGCAAGGCTTTTTTACGTAGGTATGAATGGTTAAATTGGTTGTGAACTAGAATAATGTTTAAGCTCCATTGTAACCTAAATAAGCTTTATTTTCCTCGCAAGCAATGCCGCAGGGCGAGCTAATATCGTTTGATATCATAACTTCGCTAAATTTAATATGTAGATACTAAAAACATGAGTATACTATGAAAAGTGAAATAAAATTATAATACAATAAAAAAATTATCGAGTATTTCCTCATATTTGAAGAAATTTCCAACCGAGTAGGATTTCATAAGGAAGATTCTTACAAAAACAGAACTGGACAATAGCATTTATATAAATAACCACAAAAAACATTTCGATAGAACTTTTTCTTTGTAGTATAACTACGGAAAGCTAACAAGATACACTGAAACTAACAAAAAGAACATTTTTGTTCTTTGATTAGTTATAAAGTTGAGCGGCAAATGAAAATAAGTTCACTTCCAGTAGAATAGAACTATAAAATATATTACCTACGTCGGGAATTATGTTAGAGCTTTTCAGTTGAATATCCAGAACTAACCACTTCAACACAAGTTTCCAAAATTATTATATACTAGAACCTATCAATTACTGCACTCTCTGTATTTCATTCTATAAACTATTATATTCAGGACATTATATTTTCTTTAAAGTAATATAATATTATTCATTTCTTCTGATTCTATTGCACTGATAATCATATTAGATGAGGGACCTAACATTAATATTATAAAGTGTCCGCAATATCGAAGTAACAAAGTAATTTTTCCACCATCCTTTCTTATTTCATATGAAAATTCTAAAACAAAATCAATAGCGCTTAACATAATATATATTTTTCATGTTTCGATTAAATTCTGATTTACCCTTCTCTTCTTTTTGCTCCTTTTCCTACTCCTGAAAGCGTCTTCCAATGCTTGCGAAATAAAAATCACTTAAAGTGTCGTTACCCTTATCTAAAATGCCTTACATTAACATATAATCAAGCATAAGTATCAGTTTCCATATTGATCAAAGCACAATGTTGTGCCGCAGAGAATTTGCATAATCGATATATTCTGCTTCGATTTTATTATGTGCTACGTACGTCATCTTTGGGATTGATACATTAATAGTATACATTAACAAGTAATATATTATTAATGCATTCTAAAAATATTATGAAGTAATTGTGATAAAACAGATGAACTACATACTTCTATTATAAAACAAAATCAAACCTTTGATAATGGATTATATGAATAATTTGATATTTTTTAATGAAAAAATAAAATAATTAATAATTATTCCATATTTTGCTCTATGCTCTCGAAGCGGCTTATAAAAAAACTTTTTTCTTTTTTCACCCAGACTACCAAAACATATCGAGCAGTTATCAGTACTAAACTCTATCTGACCGTCATCAGTAACTACAAAGTTGTCTTACAGAGCTATAATATTAAGAACTAATAAGCCGTCGTACTCAAACTTGATTGGTTATGAAGCTGCACTAATATTGGATAACTACGTGTAAGGACTTACCAACACATATTGGTATTGGGAATTGATGTTCTGTCAATATCTCAGCAAACGTCGCAGTTAATGAATGAAAATGGTGTGTTGGCGCTTGAAAAGCCATTTAAATGCGGTCGTGCGTTTTGGAAGTGAAAAGACTCGCTTTTGGAATCCATATTCACGATATCGCAGAGATATTGCAGTTACGAATGTGTGTGTGAACGTCATGAAAAATTTATTGCGTTAACGTAGGAAATACTTAAAATTCAGCAAAATAATTAGCGTTTGTCAAAAAATGGATAATATTGTAAGGTTTGTAAAATAAGATATACCTACAGTGATTTGGGTATACACCAGGCATTCATAATATTAAAACTATATACTCTCGTATTTCTGAAATAATATGAAATAAAATATATTCTTTTATCCATCCTAATATTGATAGGTATCTAGTATTACGAAATCGGCCCTAGTTACCTGCCCTTCCTATTACTTACGATTATCTAGACACCTCATTTCCATTATAGATAACCAAAATCCCAGTAACAAATCATTTGAACCTATACAAGTATACAGTATGTAAAATCGCAAATACCAAGTACCACGAATTATTGTACTGGTATTAAAGAAAATAATAATAATGTAATTCTACGTTAAGATAATAATACTCCCTGTACCTATAGGAAATAGATGCGAAGATTAGATCATATTAATATGATGTTTCACTTATAAGCTCGTAGATTACCGCTGAAGAGAGATTACCGTAGAGATCGTATTAACCATTATGTATTATTATTATAACAATAGGTCATTAACCTATTCGGCAAATTTAATCACGCATCATGATTACCAATATTGATCAAACGCTAACAATATTGTTTGTACCGCTCATTTGCATAATCAATCTATGCTTCAAGCTTACTTACTTTGTTTTAATACAAGCTTTTATTCGTGGTTTTTCCATAATTTTGCTAATTCGTCTCTATTGTGTAACAAGCCACAAATATTAATTATTATTATAACAGCTGTTTATTTTCAATAAGAAACACAATTTTAATAAATAATAAAACTAGACGATGTAATATTAATTACATTTTATACAAAATGTTCTTTAATTATTATTAATGAATAATAATGACAAACACTTGATGTCTTTACAATTTATTTAAAAGTACCAATTAAATCTCGTCAAGGACGGTATTTAATTCTGAAAAGCACACCTCAAAGGTTAACCATAAAAATAAAGAAATTGTAAACTTTTTATTGACAATTTTCAAGCGTTGAAATGTCTAATTAATCTGACCTAACTAATTAATATATCAGGGTCCGACGGCCATGATGGCAGCGCGCCAAAAGAAATAAACTTAAAAATATATTATATTTTAAGAATCGTTTTTTAATTATTATTTAACTTTCTCTATAAAGTTTATTTTGCTGATATTAAAACAGTGTTGCCAGTTTTCTGCCTGCTTGCATAAAATAAGATGATGAAATTATATTTCGTTTGATATTGGTGCAATAGGTATTTAATTTAATAAGTGTATTTTGTTTTAATGAAATTATTATAATATATTTTTATCAAAATACGTATAAATTATTGCAGCAACGCGCAGCAATTGCTTCACGAGCCTCGATCGTCGGAGGTTCGCGAAGAGACGAGCAGCTGTAGACAATTTTAAATTTCTCTGTATATTATCCATATAACTATTGCTCCAAACTATGAAGGAAAAGCCTGAGGTAACTTTAATATTATATGATTGTAAAATTTGTAATGGTACATAAAACTGTTAAATAAATAAATAAATAACTTGCCGCAGCATGTCCGAGAATTATTATAATTTCGATATGTGATATCTGCCAACCCTTGGTCAGTGTGTTGAATTATAGGCTGAACCACAGTTGAACCCTCATTGTCCCTGTAGTGGAAAACATATGAGCTGAAAGCGAGCATGATGATTTTATCAAATATACAAATTTCAAATAAAAATCCCTTGAAAGTATGTTTCTTTTAATTTGTAACCTTTTTTTGATTAAAATTTAAATGGTTTAAAGTAAAACAAAGCGTATTATTACTCCTACAAGATAAAAGAAAGCAATTATAATAAACAAAGCTACATTTTCTTTTTCATCCAAGTAACTTGCATGTAATCTACGCCATTGCATTTCTAATATTAATGAAACAATTGTTATTTCTAAGAGAAGAAGAAGTTACACTATACAGTGTATACTGTAATCTTATGACCAAGGAACAATGAGAGAAAATGCAAGAAGGTTACAATTTAATACAGTAATTACGCCCTCATGTGTATAATAAGCAGAAATAAACTTAAGACTTAGTAGGGCAGACTTACACGTAACATATTCGTAATGAATAATATTAGAAAACTAATTATTTGTTTACTTGTAGAAAATATTTGCTTGGAAAGTTATTTTGCTTATGCTTTTGTAGCCGACATTTTTATAATAATCAAGAAATTCGATTATCGAGTAAATTTAAAACAGGAGATTTTTCACTTTCACATTGAAACCACTGAGTAAGCGTGTAAGTAAACGTTTGTGTAGTTAATACTATTTCACTCGAAAAATTTGAGTCGGTTTATTACGTATCTTTTATGCGTATGTATAAAAGTTTGTGTTGCGGGATATCATGAATACATTATGATTTTATACATCCCATTTTGCGTAAGATTGAAATATAAAACACACACAATTCACGCTCAATTATTTGGCAACACATTTAACTTATATAACATGTACGAAAATTAATTTTCAAGGTAGAATCGATGTTTGTCGTATATTCCCCAGGCACAAATCTTATATTCGTCTACGTCTAGCCTCTTGGGAAACATTTGCAACACGCGCGAAACCGTATATGTGATATTAATTTTATTCCTAGGAGAACTTCATAATGATAAGAATTTTATAAGCATTGCTATTATCACAAATTGGCTCAAATTTTGAGCTTTATTTAACAAAATTGTAACAAAAGTAGGTAGTACGAATTCGTCCAGCGTTGCATAGCCAGATTGCATACAATTATTGTAATTATGCATAGGTATATAATTTCACCGTGTTCTTTTGTTCGTGTGCAAAAATAAATGTGATGTGAGTGTTCTTAATTTACAAATATGTACTATAAAATTATATGGGCTGGAATAATATGTATAGCGCCCGCCAAACTTCTTGGCCTCAAAGTAACGTGGTGGGGGAAGCTTGCGCATATAAAAATGTACTAAAAACTTGATGCGCAAACTTCCCCCACCACGTTACTTTGAGGCCAAGAAGATTGGCGGGCGCTGTACGTTAATCTTTGCATTGTAGCAAGCTAGCCGTAAAAGGTAAAGCTGATAAAATAAAGAAAGAAACACGGTACACGGCTAAACTTTTAAAGCAATAAACTGTTATTAACTGAAGCAATATATTCTTCAACTTTCTTTAGCGCGTACACCGATTGGCCTTCTAGGTCGTTTCATATAGGCAAGATTAAAAAAATATGTCTCTTTTTTCTGAATTAATTAATATTAAATCCTATTCATTTAACCAATGCTTCAACAGTTGTCGTAGTGTCTTGTACCTATATTTAAAGTTCTTAACGACGACATCGTTATTCCATCTCTATTGCTTGTACTTGTTGTAATAAACGAACATAGAGCTAGAGATAGAGCAAGAACATTCTTTCGTACCCTTTTAATGTACACGAAAACTCGTATTCAGTGATGTTCAGAATAAGAACATTGCTTAGAATCTTTAGAACAACGAAACTATGCTCAATCCCTGTTTATACTAAAATAATTTGACATAGTGGGGTTAGAATGAGCATTCGCTTATTTAATGTAAATGCACCCTTATAGAAAATCTTTATATTTCTTCAGAAATTATCCAAAATGTCATAAACGTCTCTCTTAATTAATTGAATTAAACAATTGTTACCTGTCAGTAGCAGGCAGTTAGCAATTAACGGTTTAGAGAAATGTGCAGTTTTCGTTGACGGCAGTTTCGGAACTCGACTCTGTTAATTACTTTGAAGATGTTATTATCACTGTGCTATTTAGCTGACACAGTTCTACCTATCCAGTATTCAAACTTTAGTTTCGTGAAATTCTCAAGTGTTAAATTGCATCCAATTTTAGTTGGCGAAATTAATTTTAGTACCCCAAAATGCTGTAATAAACAGAAAATATGTTAACGTTAAAGTCAAAATAATTATTATAATTATTATAAATATATACAGTGTGCTTTTTTAAAATCATAGAAAGTATATTATGTATATTTTGACCTAATCTGATATAAATGAAATAATTTTATTTTATATACAGACACCATGCAACGTGTGAAAGTAAAAAAAGTCCATAAAAGGCTGTTGAAAGTAAAATCCACTCGACAAATTCAAATACATTTGAGAAAAAATGTTTTTGAATGGAATAAATTGATAAAAATTTAGCGGCACAGAATGCTTTTAAGTTCACAAACATGTGAAACTGAATGGAAAGCCCGCCATTTTAGTGTCAGTATGGAATGGAATGTTAGTTTTAGGCTTTAGGTGACCAATAATTTAATAACATAGTATCTTTTAGTCAAATATAATGTTAATTTATTTCCATGTTAAGGTCATGGGTTGATTGGTGGTAAAGTCTTAAAACTTATTGTTTGCACTAGCTGTGCTCCGCGGTTTCACGCGGTCTTATCGTGATGATAAGACTATACCCTATAATTTTTCTAATCGGACCAGTAGTTCTTGAGATTAGCGCGATCAAACAAAAAAACAAACAAACAAACAGACTCTTCAGCTTAATAATATTAGTATAGATTACTGAAAAGAAGTTAATTGATTGTTTCTTAAAGTAAACAGAACGTTCACATATTAAGTTTTTGGAAAAAACAAATGTGAAAAGTTTAGACATCTAGTTTGCAAATAGTAGACTCTGACGTTTTCATTTCCTGTGAACAGAGCTTTGTACATACAGGCGGTGATGCGATGCGCTTACCCTTAAAATTATTTTTTATTTCTCTCAAAGTTTCGCAAGCTAGGTTAAAAGGACAAAGATTTGTTTTAGATGCCCGTTATAACTGCAAAAAGGTTTTTTCAGTTTTTCGAAACGTTTTTTTTATTAAATCTGCACGCAGTTTTTTAACGGACTGGAATAATTGTTAGAGTAAATTTTCGTATTTTTGTATGTTATGATTTAGTTTTTACTAAAAAATACTCGTTATTCATTTCAGAGACTGTATTCATAAACGCATTATTAAATGAAAAAGGCAAAAATATCATTCAATACATAACGTATCGCTCTTTTAGCATAACCCACCCCATAAAACGTTCCCGATAAAAGCAAATAAATGATGCAAACAAAATGAAAATATTGCGTGCTTCATTATCAATTTGCGGGCGCGAGGATAATTCACCAATCGCTCACTTCACTGTGCTATAAGTACTTAACTGATGTCCATTTCAATTTATTATCTAATGAGACAAATTAAATTAAGAGCATTTTGCGCAAATTTTATACAATACTTTATTTGGTTGGATTGATAAGCTTAAATGATGAAGTTATGTTTACATCACGTTTGTAAATTGTACGATAAGTACCGACAAACAAAACCTTTCCATTACTATCGTTTAATACTATTTATATGTGTCGTATCGTATGTGTCGGCTCTAATAGACTACAAGCCCGCATAGGAAAAAAATATGGGTCAAATGAACCACCAGGGGACATATCTAGAACGATAGAAGAGCATAAAATAATAAGATTCATCACTATGCCGTCACTTGTAAGCTGTCCAACTGAGTGCAGATGAGAATTGAAAAGTACAGGTAGACTCGGTAAATTTTGGTCATATATTTTTGTACGGCATTCTTAACCATCGATAGATCCATTAAAAATAATAAGAAACCGCTCAGTGCCGTACAAAAATGGTGGTCCACAAAGTCGGAATTTTTATTTAAATTCCGAGAGTTACCGAGGGTAAATTTGGTCATTTGACCATGTACGGCATCTGTGTCATACTATGCCTATACTGCTTTTAATCCATTATTCCGCGACGCCGTACAAAAATCATGGGGATAAGGGGAAAAAATCGAGAGTTGCAATCCCCTCTCTTTCCCCACTCCAGGGGGTCATTTGACTAAGTACGGCTTCGGTTCCAAAACATTATCTAGCACTCAAAAGTACTATTAAAAGCAATGCCGTCAAAAAATAATTGTTCTTTTAAATGTATACCAATAATCATCTTAATTTCATCGAATTCTTGATATAAAGAGCTGTAAGGTCATTTGACCCTGTACGGGAACTTTTTTTTTAATATGATATTGTAAAATTCAATTGTTGTATAGTATTGCCGTTCAAAAGAAACCGTTCTAAAAAAAGTTATAGAGAAATGCAAAAACAGAAATTTTGTAAAAGTTTAAACATCGTAGATTAATGAAATATAATAGTTTTCTACACTTTATTCGTTGTTTTAAATAGTATTAACATAGATAAATTAGGAAAAAACGATGCCGTACATTTTTGTGCAGACCACATCTTTTAGGCTGATGAAAGCGACGAAAGCTACAATTTTAAGGGTGCTTTATGGCCATTTGATGCAGTACGGCATTAAAATATTTTTACCCAACTACGGCAAAGCAAAAGGAGGGTTATGATTTTGACAGGTCATGTATGTATGTTCATCTATTCCCTCGTAACTTCTAAACTACTTATCAGAATTCGACAAATGACATATCATTAGAAGCGTCTGAATTGTTCACTGGATAACCAGCGACCATCTAGCTAAAGGCTATATGGGGTTTCACAAAATCTAATGTGGCGCCCTCTAGCGGACAAAACATACAGAGTAAAAATGATACCAAACACGGTATATTTATCTTAACTTTATGTTAAGATAAATATACCGTGTTTGGTATCATTTGAAAGCGCTTTACTTGTACATTTTGAATATGTATATATTACTAGCATTTGCTTGTGACTTTACCAATATTCATGGGCTGATTGCATATAATTCACATCTTTTCGTTCATAGCTTCTTTATTAGTTCATCAATTTAACGGAGTCCATTCCACCTGACTGGTGATAATTAACCACCCCGAGCTTCTTAATATTAATGTATATTTATATTTTATTATCAAAATATAAAGCAAACATTTTGTTATATGGATTTTTTTCTTTTTCAGATTTTTCCCCTTTGAACCAACGAAAATGTACGGCACATGAAAAAATATTATCTATGCATAAAATACTTTAAAAATAAATTTATTTCGTGTTGTGTCAAATGACCCCCTGGAGTGGGGAAAGAGAGGGGATTACAACTCTCGATTTTTTCCCCTTGTCCCCATGATTTTTGTACGGCGTTGCGGAATAATGGATTAAAAGCAGTATAGGCATAGTATGACACAGATGCCGTACATGGTCAAATGACCAAATTTACCCTCGGTAACTCTCGGAATTTAAATAAAAATTCCGACTTTGTGGACCACCATTTTTGTACGGCACTGAGCGGTTTCTTATTATTTTTAATGGATCTATCGATGGTTAAGAATGCCGTACAAAAATATATGACCAAAATTTACCGAGTCTACCTGTACTTTTCAATTCTCATCTGCACTCAGTTGGACAGCTTACAAGTGACGGCATAGTGATGAATCTTATTATTTTATGCTCTTCTATCGTTCTAGATATGTCCCCTGGTGGTTCATTTGACCCATATTTTTTTCCTATGCGGGCTTGTAGTCTATAATAAATTATGAATAAAAACTAAAAATGAAATACTTCTAATTATTTTTTAAAGTCAATTGATTATTCTTTTGTTTTAGACGTGTTCGTGTATATAGTAGCAAAAAATCTTAAATTCGTCAAATATAATACTGACTTTAATATTCAGAATTTAAATTTACTAAAGAAAATCAAGATAGACTTTAAACTATCAGCCAAATAACATCATATTCTATAGGTTAAAGTCTTCAATTTGATTAGAAGACCCAAATGTGGTTCAAGTCATCCGATCTTTCATTCTTGAAGGACAATAAATAAGAGGCGTAAAATATTTTTCTGCCAATCTCATATTACAAATTTACTTTAGAAAATTGTTTTAGTAAAGGAACGGATTCAAAACTGATTTTAATAGGATTCAGCTGGGTGTAGTATTACTTTTACTTATTTATAAGTTCGTTCGCTTCGTCGTTGATTACATTTGCATCAAGATCACCTCATTCACCTCTGTACAGATTTAAATGTAATTTCTTTTTGATTTAGATTCTACAAATCGAATTCCTCATTTTTTTCTATTTGTTAATCTAGTCTCGTAACTGAAAAAAAAAAATTACGTGAAAATCTTTTTCTCGGTATTGTTTTACTTTCTAGATTTATATGACGTGATAGTTACATTCAAAAGTTTTGATTCTTAAATTAACAAAATTCAAAATTTTGTTAAAATGTCACTGTACAAATAAGATATAACGGAATAATATAACGGAATAGATAAAACGGAATTCAAGTTAAATACTAAAACAAAAAAAAAATGTGCGTGTACAAGTGTACACACGTAAGAAGTGAAACTTTTATATGACCTTATTTTTCAAAAAAAAAAAAAGACGGGTTGCACTCCGGGAGTGCCGGCAGAAGTGAAAACTTGATTATTAACGTTCAGCATGTTTGATATTTTGGAATGGTATCCGTCTTACGCATGGAATATATGGCGCGTAACGGAAAAATTTCACGCGTAACGAAAAAATGTTACACTAAATTTTTTTCCAACCCCGATAAAGAAGTTTCACTTCAAAAAATCATGACTAACGTTTCTTAGTCTTAACGTAAAAGGTGTAACGTAGTGGTCAGTTAGCGTAGTAAAAGCATTTCCTTGCTCGATGTCTCATATTTTATAAAATATATGAAATTAAAACACATAACTCATATTTCTGTGAAAATGAAATCAAAGCTTGCTTTTCTTTTAATGATTAGGTTAATCGACATTTTAAAAAACATTATTATTTTATCTGCACAAACTTACCTAACATGTTTTTTTATATTTGGAATTTAATCCTTTTTACTTGTGTTATCGTATCAAACAAAAAAAGAACGAGGCCAAAGTTTCTTTTATATGTTCACGGATTTAATATTAATCAATATATTTTTACTCGCTTGCTTGTTTTGCCTTTGTTCTACACAGAGGAACGTCAAATATTTACATCCTTCTCATCCAACGTTGAATCTTTATTATTTGTTTATTCTTTACTTTACATACATAAAAGCAAAAGATAACAATGTGCAATTAAAATACGAGTCAGTAAATGTAAACTTTTTTATGAAAATAATTTTATAAGCTTACCTTAATTTATGACGAATTTCAAATTCAATTAGGTACATACTAATTAAAAAGGCCTTGTTCTTCTTCCCGGATTGACTAGTACTAAAATATGGTTTTTAAATATAATTTAAAAATATTACTTTCTACATAAGATGCATTGTACTTCTACATAGAATAAAATGTTACCAAGTTTTAATGAGAATATATTATCATGTCGTGACCACAAAAAATAGATTTATGTCGCGTCTAAGTGCGAAACTAGCTAACCAGTGGGGACTCCCAGAGGGAACGACGGCGTATATGAAATAAAGAGAATGTTTTAAGGTTACTACATAATACTTAGATATTATTTTACATGCACTTATAAAGCTTAACAATCTATACATATAATAAATCTGTAGAAGGGTCAATTCTGTACATTGAAAATATTGAAAAAATAAATAGCAGGGGGTGTTACTGGATCGATACAAAGCCCAAATATGTGATTAAAAAATTTTTTGTCTGTCTGTCTCTCTGTCTGTATGTTCAGGCATCACGTGAAAACTAACGGTTCGATTTCGATGAAACTTGGTATAATTATACCTTATTATCCTGGGCATAAAATAGGATACTTTTTATCCCGGAAAAATACGTAGAAAAAAAATAAATCGTAATTTTTCTTAATTTTTCCGCGCGGACGGAGTCGCGGGCGGAAGCTAGTACGGAATATAAAAAATGTGAACTAAGGAGTGCATAGGTATAGGAGTGTAGGTTACCTATATTAATACTGTACCTGTCATATTCCTCCGGCGTCCTCATCGCGGGTATTTATGAGAATTGAGAAATAATTATAAAATAGTCGGTGTAGCATAACTAGACTAAATATTTAATTAACATAATGTGTATTTTCTAGGGTTTGATTTTACGCGAGTATTATATATACATTTAGAAATTAAAGACTTTTTAACGGATTTTAAACGCGATTTAATCATTATATTATTTTCCCGACGTTTCGAACACTTTACAGCGAGCGTGGTCACGGGGAGACTAACATAATATGAGCATGAGGTGGTATGTTGATAGTACAAAATATAATATTGTCACGTGTCAACAATTGTATTAAGCTCAATAGTTCAATACTATTGAGCTTAATACAATTAAAAAAAAATATATTGTAAATGTATATTTTTAATTTAAAGAGCTTATCAAGAGCTTAACATATAATAAAATAGTTCAATCTATCAACAAAACAGGGGAGAAATTTCAATTAAAATTTGACCCATAAAAGAAAAACAACAACAAACAGGACACGTAAATTAATTAATTACGTTACTGGATGACTCGCGACTAACGTCGTACGATATAAAATTGATGTCTTTATTTTTTCCTAATATTTATTTTAGTAAAAGGGGGCTTTGTAAATCTACTAAAATAGTTAAAAAAATACTTAGACCACTTTACTTACGTTATTGAGTGATATATTACCTGAATAATGCAAAAGCGAGGTATTGAGTCTTGGGTATATTTTATTTCACAACAAAGCATGAAACACTAAGATAAAAATGCAAATAAAAAATAATATTATGTTGTCAAAGTTTGCACTTAATTGTTGAATAATACAAAACAAGCTTATACATAGAGTATAAAAATTAATACTGCAAAAGATCAGTCAATCAAAATTATTAAAATTTCACAAACAGCAAATATTATTCATTCCGTATTCTGTGACACACTCAAAAACATAAATGAAATAGGGATGACGGTAGTCGTGGGTATATTTATCTATTGCTAAAAAACTAATCAAATCCTATCAGTCAAACTGCCATATTTTTAGATAGGTGGTTAAAAATTATTGCAATATCATTAATTAATTTAAACTATTATAAAAAATAAAAAAATTGTTGTAACAGATTTTAAATTATAATTTCATCAAGCTTCAACACCAATATAACAGTTTAGCGCAATAAGCACTGTGTCTATTTCTTCGTTAATTAGAATAGTCAGAGAGCCTTTTGACGTTGTTGAATATTACTTAAACGGTAATATTACTGTAACACATTTATAACTTTGCCCTGACGCGCGTCTTGCTGCGCGTTGTTTTAATTGCATTTTCTCTTAATTTTTGATTTTCTGTTGTAAATTGAAATATACCACCACTATGCGAAACATTGCTTATTATATTTTGTGAGTTAGATTCGTAACAAGCATCAGACTACTTCTCGCCCGTATTCAGTTACAATGTAGTAGCTAAAGTTAGACAGCCATGCATAACAAGATATCATATTAAGTAGCTGAAGTCTTATCTTATATTCCGTATCCATTCTTCATAAGTAACTGTTGTTAAACTTCATGTTATATTAAATTTTCTCCAGTGGTTTGAAATATATAACAAATACTAGATTTCCGCCCGCGGCTTCGCCCGCGTTTGCAAAGGAAATTCCGCATAGTTCCCGTTCCCGTGGGATTTCCGGGATAAAAACTATCCTATGTGTTAATCCGAGTTACCCTCTATATGTGTGCTAAATTGCATTGTAATCGGTTCAGTAGTTTTTACGTGAAAGAGTAACAAACATCCATACATCCATACATCCATACATCCATACTTACAAACTTTCGCCTTTATAATATATATTAGATATTAGATTAGATTTAAATTTAAGAAAAGCGGGATATAACAATTTTCTTTATGTACATTGTACAGCATTTTAAGGTCTTGACACATTGAGAGTATTGCAATAAGTTTGTCTAAGATAATAATTTATAGAAGTGCACAGCACGTGCGAAACTTTGCAGAAGTAAAAAGAATTGCTCTCTTGTGAAAGCAATGTCCTAGAAAATAGATTTGTACAACTTCAAAGAAAATTTCCTGAATTTATTAATTCGACACTATTCAAATTCGTTACCTCGAACACATTAATATGCGATTGGGTATTCCAGGTAAATTTGTCGTGCACAAAGGGAACTACATAAATCAACATATTCTCCCAATCTTGTGAATTGTAAGACGTGCGTCCTTTTAATTGATTGACATTATAAATTTTGGATATAATTTTAAAAGAATAAACTGTTCAATGTGACTACAATTGATTTCTCTTAAAGGAATCTTAAGTAGCTGAAAAAGTTGAAATATAATATGCTAGATATGAAAGCTTATAAATAACTAGCTTACCGCCCGCGGCTTCGCCCGCTTTGTCTAAAACCTAATAAATTATATACTAAAACCTTCCTCTTGAATCACTCTATCTATTAAAAAAACCGCATCAAAAACCGTTGCGTAGTTTTAAAGATTTAAGCATACAAAGGGACATAAAGGGAAAGCGACTTTATTTTATACTATGTAGTGAAGCTTCGTCTTTTAATACTTACAAAATAATTTTGCCAAGAGTCATAGTTTCTTCATGTGGTAAATCTGTTACTAGAAATTGAATGTGTTTCAGCAAAAATTCGTTATTGAACGGAAGATTAATGAACATAAGCAACAACCCTTCTACGACAAAATATTAATATGCTATAATAACTTCATCTGAAATAAAAATTGGAAATATAACATACCCAAACCATTAAATTATGTCGGGTCACTGAGCATCGAATTACATAATGCGATGAAACTACGATTATCACGATTTTGCACATTAAGTTCGTAAAGGTAAGGGAATTATATCAGTCTATAAGCAATAGTTTGTCAGAATATACCTTCAAACAAGAAAACTTCGAACCGTAAAATGTATTTGATAAAAAAATAGGATAAGGTATTATTTATTTTTTACTTTTTAGGAACATATTCGACACGGTTTATAACTCAGTACTCGAATTTTATAAAAATTCTGCTTTGTCTAAACGGAAAATAAGGAAAAATGTTAATAGATAAAATAATAATATGATTGCGGAAGGAATTTAGGAGTTTCAGGGAGTGGTTGACCGCTTTGCGGATTGAATTATTCATTTGAGTTATTTTTTCATTCTTTATTATTCAATCAGTTGTCTCCACATTGTAATATTTTATCATACAAGTTTATTTTGTTATCTAATCGATGTCTGAACTATTTATTGATATGAATGGACATTGAATAAAAGTTACCTGAAGACTCAAACATTAAATTAATCTCAGTGCCCCGTAAAGAAGCATGAAGTACGCCTTTGACAAATCAAACTAAATTGCTTCATCAGCTACGAGAACCATTGATTGTATTAAGACCCGTATCTTAAAACTATGAGAGTATATTGACGTAGTTTCAAAGAACAGTTCAAAGGTATAAAAGAGTCATTTTTAAAGGATTTTTTGTGAAAAATACTTCTTAACCATTCTAAGTTTCCCGAGGTTAATAGATAGGTGACTTTCAGAGATTTCACGCTGGATTATAAGAAATTTTGTGGTTACAATTCTCAATATATAAATAAGAGGTAGACCTACTCAAAATGTTCAAGTTTACTATAAATTATTTAAGCAGTAGGTAATTTATTTGATAATTAAGTGATGTTCTCGAGACAAGGACCCACAACTCCAGTAGACTGTATTAAAACGAGCGTGTTCTTGAAAATAACGAAAAACAGGTGGCTCAACCTAATATCCAACTTGTCAGTTGTTGTTGTTGTTTACGTCAGTTTTCAGTTGAGGCTAGGGAAATTCCGTGCTTCAATTATAAATCGATTAAGCTTCGGTTGTGACGCGAACAAGTAACGGAGCGCGGAATTTAGGCTTCAAAGGAATTAATAATAATAAACATGGCAGTGCCGTTATCGATTAGAAATAAGAATGCGTGACGCGGGTGATGTCACATTTCATTATTGTTGTGAAATTACTTTTAGACATTCTATGGCCCTTTCGTTTCCTATTATGTACCTACATAAGCACTGAAAGCTGATTGATGGTGCAGTATGCCGCATTGTGGCCCGATTTCGGGAAAGGTTGGCCAGGATACTCTATCTGGCATTATGTATCGTAATAATCATGTCAACGATTAACTTATTTTCTTATGACATAAGCTGATAGTGTTAGTTATTAATATATGCAAATCAAACAAGCTGTGCTATAAAGTAAATTGGTATAATGAGCAAGATTACAAGATATGTTCCCAATTATAGAAATGAATTCTTATTAAGTAGGTAAATTTCAATCAGACTTTACTGAAAGAGGCTATAAAGTGGGTCCCTTTAATTGAAAGACTTTAAATAAGGGAAGGAACGAGATCTCAAATAATGAAATACGTCATTAATGCTTAATCTTCTGCGAATACCTTATCGCTCAAACGTGATATTACTGTATAAAACAGGGTCACGATAATGCTTAAAAAGGTAAGGAAATAACGTGCGGAAATTAATTAATTTATGCTTTGACATAATTTGTAGTATTGAGTTCGTTAATTGAAAAAGAAAAATCTTTCTAAAAATTTCTAAAATAAACATCCTTAATGAACTTTATTTAATGTTAAGACAAGCAATCTAAATAGACTCACAAATTATTATAAAGCAATTTTGCTTTAATATAGTGTCGGTCGTGGGAGACTAGACTAAACTTAGTTATATAAATATAATTTAAGCCAATCAACACTCGCCTTTAATTAGCGCTAACAACTATTATTTTGTTTCATATTGGATTAGCACGTAATTGCCAATTTAGAAATATTTTACAGAGCTGTAACAAACGCAATAGATTGTAAACTTATTTAATTCGTTTTATTTTAACAATATGAACTGAACTGCATTAGATTATCTCTTGTATAGAGATTTGAGTATATTCAAGTTAATTTAAGTACATTCAGCTTTAAAAATTTTATATCGGATGACAAAAGTATACATTATTTTTTGTACACATTTATTAAATGAGTGTTCATTAATCGGAAACTGTAATTTAGTGTCTTTAGCACAAAAATCTAGACATTCTTATTAATTTGATGGTTAATACAGGTGAACTAATTGAGTTTAGTTCCACAGTTATTATGTGGTCAATAATTATTAATTCATAAAGTAACTGATATAAGAAATCCAATTTCATACATGGAGTTACAATATTACTTTCTCTACTCTCATACAGACGATATAGTTAAATTATCTAGATGCAACGTCGATTGCACCCGCAGCGAACATTTTCTAAATTTACTACCAAATGGAAATCTTCAATGTTTTTCGCTTTCAAAGTGCTTTCTCAACTTTCACGAGATTGGAGATAAAATCTTGAGCTTTCTTGGAAGGATAAATTAATTTACTCTTTTAATAAATATCTCTCATAATGAATTTGATGTTACTTTGCGGAAAGCTCGCCTTTGCATTTTTTGAGCGTAACTAATGTTATTACTTGTTCTTAGAAGCGTTATCAACGTAAGTATGTTTATACAATTTAGTAAAAATAAAATAAAATATTGCATTAAAGATAACTGTAACTTTTTTCAACCTTAATTTATAAATTATCTAACTTTTACTACATATTATAAATTACAGTTGCTTATCGATGTCTGTCTATCCCTATTTATCTTTAAGTTGACGCGATGGACTTTGATGCGGATTTTTTTTAATAGCTGAAGTGGTTCCCGATTGAGCTTTCAGTGAATAATTTAAAAGTTTAGTTTTAACCAAAACGGGCGAAGCCGCGGTTGAATGCAGGTTTATTTTCATGCATCAATCAATAAATATCATTCTAAAGATACTAAATAACAATTAAAAAGACACAAGGCCATTAAATTACACACACTTGTTTTACTTCGACTTATGATTCTTCGAAATGGCTATATTTCAATAAAATACCTACCATCTTGTGATTCTTCGTCGAGAAATAATTACAATCGGGTTCCGTAAAACATCAAAAAACAAAATACGAACCAATTTATTTGTATAATCGAAATCGAAATGGAACGAATATCATCAAATGCCGAAGGACCAATTAATCAAGTGAAATTCAATTAAGCTGGCTATTAGATTTCGGGGTATTCGGTGAGTTTGTATAGAAAGAAACAATACTTTTTTCATATTATTACTGTCGTTTGCTTACGGCTCAGCCAGTTCTGGGAATTGGCGATATTAAATAAAACCTCTTTGTTTGCTTATGATTAAGTCGATGAGAGTCTTATAAAAAGTTATTTACAGTTAAAGAGGTCATTGATTTCCTAACTGTTTTATAATAATTTTTACTTTTTTTCCCTTAGTTTACCTTTGTAAACTATAAACACATCGTTAACTTTATTTTTTCAGTTTAGTATTATCTTATTTTTTGATACATTTTTTCCCTTTAACCACATTTCATAAAACGAAAGTAAAAGGGGGAATCTGTCTCTATTTTGTGACTAATCATTGAGACGGAAAAATAATGGGTGTGGTTACGTACAAAAAATGTCATCTATCGTGGACTTAGCCGCGGTCGCCAGCTGGGAAGATATATTTTTGTCAGTGAAAATAGATACGTGGTAGTATTAGCCGACGATATAACTTAGCATGGTGATGTTTACCCTTAATCTTGGTTTACAAACAAGAGATAGATAACAGTAAACACTGGAAAATAATATTTCGGTAATGGGTATACTTCGTCAAATAATGTGGAAGCTCAGTATGAAGAGATTCATTGTTTGACGTCGCAAGTTCTATAAACATAAGTTTACTATGCGAATATATCTGAATTTTAATTTTAAGGTATTGGAATTTAAAGCAGGGAGTAATTATTGAACGTTATGTTAAACGTGAGAGGACGGACGCAATAAAAACCGATTAAGCTTTCCCCTTTAAAAGTCGCTGCGAAATTTTTCGTCCAAATTGGTTTTACTTTACTGAAAATCACTGTGATTAATAAAAACGGTGTTACTTCGTGATGAAGATTCATGTTTACACGAAACTATCTCAATTATTTATGTGCGGGTTTTTTTTATTGGAGGAAACAAATAAGTAGGTAACATTATTTTAAGTGGTCAGGGTCTTTTTTACAAATATATAAAAATTTCAAATTTGTATAACAGATATTCTACTATCATAGTGGCCACATAATATCTTCTTGTTTCAATTCATGTTGGAGGAGATATAAAAAAATTGCTTAGTATATTGGAGTATATTTCATCGTGGGAAAGTTTTTGAAAGGGTTTTAATATGCCGGCTGGTGACTAGTTTTTGTGAAAATCTTTAGGCTATACATAAACGGTTTGTATTCTAATGTGATTTGTAAAAAAATTGTAAGGCATATATCGATGTTATTATATGTATATTGTGTGAAGATATAGTGAAATTACCAGCCTTTATCTATATTGATTAGCATTATAAAGTACGGCTATGCTTTACAATTTTTATATAAATGTAGTTGAAAAACACAGTCGATACTTTCTTATCGGTCTACCCTAAAATGTTTTCAAAACAGATGCCAATCACTGAGTCTATATGTATATAAATATAATATACTCTTTTACGTGACTCTATTCGCTTGAAAAAGTTACGAGGGCCCTTGGGTACCCTTAAATCCAACCGTTTCCCAAAATCAGTTCTTAACTGACGATTTCTTTCCTTAAGCTTACTATATACTTACTTACTTATACCTCCTTGATAAATATCAGCACGTTAAGTAGTTTTCGATAATTCGGGATATTAAGTCATCCTGTATAAAAAATATTGGGATGCAAAAGAAGAAACGAAAACTACGTTGTAAATGTTTTATTTCTAAACACAATATTATGCTAAATGAACTTAAATAGAAAGATATAAGTAGGTACGCAGAAAATCACATACTTCAGAATTCTTAAGCATCGCACCTAGCTAACTGTTTCAGACATTCTTTAATTAAGCTATAATAAAACATTATAAAATTCCATTTCCAACGCTATTACAAAGTAAAATAAAAACGAATGTAAAGAATCTGAGAAAGTAGGTGAACTCTGAGTTTTAATATTAACTGTTACAATCCTTTTTAACGATTCATTAATTTATAATTTGTTCTTTGAAATAGGATACTTCAATTGATCTAGTACCAATAATACTTTTAAACAAATCACAAACGAAATAAAATACCATAACTTGTAAATACCAAAATTTACTAATATTTATTTCTAAAATTGATACCTACAGTCTACATACTATGTGATTGTATAAATATACTTATAAATTATTAATCATAAGTGTAACTAACTTTACACCTGAAATATATCATGATAATACAAGAAATACTGAAAAGATGGATCTTTTTATTAGATAAGAAATTGAATTTATTTTTTGTCACCGTCAATATGATTTCAAAACGCAAAAATACCGTAATAGCTCCTTAACGGAAATTACGTAGAGTGTATTTACCTATCTTTACGTTTTTATCTTTCTGTTTGAATCTTCATTTTAATTTAAAAAGAAAGAGATATCAAAAATAGAAAAGAAAGAAAAAGACGAGTCTTTTGCAGCATAGTTTCCCAAAAAATGACCTATGAATGCACTATGCAAAAAAATGTATATCGACTTATATGAAAATCTCCCAATATCAATAATATGCCATATAGGCAATAATGAAATAACTCGATGAAAAATTACATGCGGCTAGGCTGAAATGGAAAATCGTTCGCAAAATGAGGGTCGCTTTTTAAGGACTTTTAGTATCGGTTTAGTGAGTTATTTTTGGAGACTGTACAAAATATTACATAGGTTTTATATATTTTTAGTAGTTATCTGTGTGCTTGTATATAATATCAAAATCAACCGTTGAAAATAATAAATCAAATCTAGTTATTTTACATTTTTTTTTACTTTTACAATGTAAAATAAAATCAAGACTTATATAAAATAACCTTTTATAGAGCAAGACGACAAACTATGATTAGAAACAACTATATAGAAAATACGCTAGCTATCCACGATTGTCTAGTGATTAGTAATTTCCTCAATAGAAGCGTGGCTTTCTTGTCAAAGAATACACGAAAGTACATAAAAATGTTTTATCGGAAACTCATTATTTTCTTGTTTTGCTTTCACCATTAAAACAAAGGTTAGGGTATTGCGTGATATCTTGATTGAAGGGTATTATTGTTTGATGTGTTACGGGGAAGACGGGAATGGATCATTAAGCAAAATTGGACAAGTTAATTTTTATATAGTTTAGTGAAAGCCGTGGGTAAAACCTTGTTTTCATACGTCCAATAAGGCCTTAATCTGTATTCTAATCTGTCGGTCTATATTCATTAATTTGAAAGGAATTTTATATCGATATCGAGAATGGAATATGGATTATCTATGAAATATTTATATTGAGTATGAAATACGAAGGACTGTCGATGAAAGGCTTAGTAATTTGTATAAAAATTTCTCATATTAACTCCCATTTTCGCATGGAATTTATAACGATTTAGTGCGATTAGTACTTACTTAACTTAAGTTGTATAATATATAACTAGTTATTCAGTATTTACAGTCACATATGGAGAACAATATGAAGTAAAAGTATAAATTAAAAATATAGAAAATATTGTTTTCAAGCTTGGGGAATTAAGAATGATATATTATGAACATTAATTTTGTAAAATCGCTACTAAGCGGTTGTGTTATACAGACCTATGGCCCAAATTTCATGCAATAATTACATGAAATATACAACCGCCGCGGCCGGGTCGACGTTAATAATTTAGTCAGTCCATCAATCAAACATGACGTTTTCTATTAAATATATTTTCTAAGCCCTAAATCCCTCCTACCGTCTACCCTACAAAGATCAACATCTCGTTTTAGTACACAAAATTTAGCCAAAATGATGTGTTGGTGTTTGTCTCATTTCATCTGTCGATTTCATTCGCTTTTGTTATCATGAATAAAAATAAAAATAATTGTAAGAAACACGCTATAGTCCTTTTTACAAGTTTGAAGAAGCACTCTGCAAGACGTCGTGGATAATGGAACGGAAACCCTATTTCCTCTACAGTGAAAGGCGGATGTAAATGGGTCTATAAAAGTTAGAGAGGTAATTTATATCGTGTTTTTAATTTGCGGGTCGCGGCACTCACGATACTTTTAAATGACCATTACACAAGTTATACTGCTTACATGTTGGTTGACCAATTTACCTGGAGGCACTAGCTCGTATAAAATATTGAAAATACTGGTACGAGATCGAGAGCTAACTTAATATGAACAACCAAGTAAAAATGTGACTATTTAAATACATTTGGACACTGAAAATGTATTATTATCAAAATACTTATGCAAAAGCTCTACTTTCTGTTTTTAATTAAATTTAGAATTTCAAAATTGGCATAAAAAAGATGAATCTTTTCAAAAAATAGTAAACACTGATTAACATGAATGCTTCAACAAAACAAACGAAAAACAATAATAAACATGTCCTGTGGCGCATTCATCAATTACTCAGATAACATTGTTCGAAGCTCATTGTTGAAGTCACGTTTAATTTTGTTCATGTGACGGTTCAAAAGGTTGAATATCCGATTTTAATGATATTATTACCCATCTGAATATAGTATTTAATATAAACGGATGCTTTTGCAAATATATTTTCCTCTATAAGAGCAATCTTGTCGCTTCAATTTTACGATTGTAATTAAAACAATGTTGTTTTATCTAATACTAATCTAGTATATTAAAACACAGTTGATAAAGGATTGTCAATGATTTAGTAATACGGAAATTGCCTCTATTGTCTGAATTTACGGCTCTGAATGTGGCAGCTAACTGACTCTTGGTTTTGATGGCTTGTATACAAAATGAACAATAGTTTAGAGGTGAATCTATGGCATGGCATGATTTACTATACTTGTTTTAATTATTTTATGTTATTTAATAATTTTTCAAGCGCGTGGTTTATACATTTTTAGAATAAGTATTTTATTTTCTTGTTGCGAAGAGCTGTTTTTTAAAGACTTCTAAATTTAGAACTAAGTTAATAAATTGTAACTGTTATGTATCATTACAAACTATAAAACAAAGTCGCTTTCTCTGTCCCTATGTCCCTTTGTGTGCTTAAATCTTTAAAACTACGCAACGGATTTTGATGCATTTTTTTTAAAAGATAGAGTGATTCAAGAGGAAGGTTTTAGTATACCTACCACTATTACTACAATACCTATAAAAATACTTTAGTGTACAATAAACACAAACAGTTTGTAAATTGCTGTATTATTTTCTCGTAATTTAGTTCTTGACTGTTGAACCTTTTAACCTTTACATATTTTATTTTCCTTTCCAAACACTTATTATCATTTTGTTTACCATGATTACGCTTTCAAAAGAAAATCAATAAAGACGTAATTATTTGACACAAAAGACTAGCTGAAGCCATCAAATTGGTTTCAAGGACTTAAAAAATAAATCGGCTGAGCGTCTCAATTATGTTCTGTATTGAAAATCAAAGCATTTACGACGAAACAAAAAGCTGTATTTTAGATGTTTTAAAGCGATTAACAGTTCTGTATTATCTACACTAATATTATAAAGAGGAAAACTTTGTTTGTTTTCGCCATTCGAAAGCTACATTATCCACGAGTAATATAGGATAGGTTTTATCCCGGAAATTCCACGGGAACAGGAACTATGCGAGTTTTTCTATGAAACCGCGGGCGGAGCCGCCGGCGGAAAGCTAGTTTTAATATATTTTGTATTCAATTTGAATTCGTAATTAGAACATTTTTTGCATAATGAATTATATGCCGTGAATATAAAAGTAGGAAGAAAAGGAAGTAATAGCGAGCTAACGCGTTTATTATTATATGCAAATAAAATTTCATGCTCAATGAAAATTTCCCACATATTATCATCAAAATCCCTGCTTTTCATTAGTGACACTAGTTATAATATGAATTTAGAGTAACGTTGTTACTTGTTATGAGACGAAAATGGAATTCGTGATATGCAAATTATTATGATAATATATCACACGTGCGACTAAGACAATATCCAAGTTGTCATCGTAGAAGCAATATATAGATGGGTATAAATTTCAGGAGACTTAATACATGTAATCGCATTTCTCGTTTATTTTCAGAATACTTCCCTTCGATAGAGGAGAATAAACATCGTTGATATCTGCACAGCACCGTTTTCCGATCTACAGCTGCGAAAGCTACGCTCTAAGGTTTCTACGTTCATTTTCAATCATATAATTATTATAATGATAACTTGTAGTGTTCCGTCTGTAAGTTTGTTCTTTGACGTAAATTCGTAAAATGACGTATAAGTTGCAATGTAATTGTTTATTATTAAAGAAGTATCAACTCAGAAATCGACTCTTTTATTTCCACCTGCTCTATCTTACTCACTTTTAATAATTAATTATGACAAAAGTACAGCTACCATATGAAATTAACAACTATAAATTATATGAACTACAATTTATTTCATAAATCCTATGTCAAACTACATTTTCCAGTTTAACTTGAATAACGCTTCCTATCTTCAAGTCCTTAAACAACAAACTAGAAACACGGTCTGAAATAAAATCTCACCTCTATAAATCGAAAATCAGGTAACATGTACAAGTACTATAGGCACGTACAGGTTTATGTAGTCCCAAAGGTTGTAAGCCAAAATTACAGGCAAGGCCACCGGAGTCACGCAAGCAAGTGTGTTGTCGCATTATTTCATGTCATATTTACCTACATACTGTACGAAAATATGAACTTACGCACCCTGTACTTAAACAAACAAAAAAACGTGCTTTACGAGCTCGTTTTTATTAATAATTGACATTGTCTGAATATGTATCACATCACATTCAACCTTTTTATGTGTAATCGTACTTTTATTTCCATGCGTGGGCTGCTTTATTTTTTCTATGATTTTATTATCTTTGATTTTATACTAGGTATTTAAAGTCTGAGATAAAGAAAATTTCATAAGAAAGTTGTTATAATGGGATGATTATTGTTAATTTGAGAAAAATGCATAGATATTAATTTAAGTTTTCATCGATTCAAGAATAAGGGAATTTCATATACCTACAAAATATGTTAGAATGGCCGTAAATTTTCCATTTCACTGGCGGTAAGCCAGCATACTAACGACTATTCTTTGCATAGCGGAATGTTCAATATTATTGTTCTTCGTACAGAATATCTGTTTGTCAGTTCTTGTTAGAAAACATGACTTGCTAGTTTGTTCATAATATGTTTCTTGGCATTTCGGTGCCAGATGATTATTACTACAAGTGAAGAGAATAAGGGCAATGGGAAATTTCAAAAAGGTACGAATATATGAAATATTTATCGATCCAGACGAATACCAATTGTTTTATTCGCTTATATATTAGAAAAGCTTTTTCCTTTTATATTTTAGTTGCTGAGCAAGTGTCGCATGTCAGCTAGCAATATTTGGTTTATAATAAGCAATCAATGCGAAGGCAAGTTTATGTTTATACCCTACATTGAGGGTACTTCATTATCCTTTTTGCTAAATCTGGCAAACGTTTCAAGTTTTACTAGCCATCAGTTTCAGTTGTAAACCTTTATGACTTGCAGGGAACGCAAAAGAACGAAACTTTTTTATTCCTAATACTTAAAGGCTTTTATTAACTTTATACGTACTAAGTGTTAACGATATTTTTAATTAAAAAAATCGAAGAAACTACCGCATCCTTACGCGTACGTAACAATATAGAAGCCTGCCGGAATTTACTGATAAAAGATCTTAACTGATAAACTGCAGTTCACATCTTTGATCGCTCGGTTCCGGGCTATACCGGTGTCTACGCAACACAATCTAACGAGCTTATGTTGTGAAACAATAAAATAAAAACATTATTTAAATGAATTTTCAGATTCATAACAATGATTACCGTTAACGATATAAGTAATATATCAGCTCGTGTTCAGTGGTTTTTGATTATAGCCAAAACATTTAAAATACTTCACAATTTATCTGGTTGGTAATTTTTGGGTTATTTAAAAAAAATATATCAAAAGTAACGAATTTTGTAGACCGTGAAATAGCGTAGTCTGACCAATAAGAGCTTTCGTGTGTTGAAACATCGTTGTAAGCTCCTTGAATCTCTGCAAATATTGGAAATGTTTATTTGTGTGAAAGAGTTGATAGGTCAAGGAAAAGTTTCTATATTTATTTAAAACTGATTTATCTCTTTTATTTAGGAAGGAAGGAAGGAAGGAAAATAACGTTGAGGTGAAAAACTACGAAATAAAGAAGAAATTGAATAATAATATTATATCAAAATTCTCGAGGAAAGTTTTGGTATATTATTTGTTAGGTTTTAGGCAAAGCGGGCGAAGCCGTGGGTGAAAAGCTTGTTTATTTTACAAAAATGTGTGTAGAAGGAATAAATAAAATAATAATATAGATTTCATGAATAACTAGAGTTAATTTTCAGCAGACTGAGCTGAACACTCATACAGTTATTGCGTTCATATTCAAGTAACTATATTCAATCTCGTACTTGGATACTTTTTCAAAGCCACAACAAAGCGAGGAGTTATTATGTAAAACAATACAATTACTCAGCAAACTTGGAGGTCTATTACAATAGTAACTGTAGAGTTATTGCTAACAAGACGTAGTTAGCAGTTAACAAATTGTTCTGCGACTGCTGACTCGCTTAATAATTGGCTCGTATGATCGACGCGAGGGTTGAGACTTGAGAGCATTGTTTTAATTTAATAGTCGATAGAACGCGTGAATGGCTCATGTTGTCTGTGGTTATGAATTGCAACTTTGAATTGTAGATATAAATAGATTATTTTTAAAAGCAATGTAAGTATTATTTATAGAACTTTTTTACGAATAGAGTTCGTTGGCATTCTTACCACCTAAATGGCATATAATGCACAATGTCTTTATTTTACGATGTCTTTTTATTGAAGTAAATTTTCAATGTTAATAAGTGAAGGTACATTCTTAAGAATGTTCAATCAAAAGTTTTTAGTTTAATAAGACCGGCTTAGATAATTATAATTATAGGCATAGTTGCACAGTTGCAAGAAAAACTATACTACCTACTAGATACCTCACAAAAGATATATTTCGTAGTTAAAGAGACATTTTTATCGCATTCATTTGTTTGTAGTACGCGCGTATAAAACTTGATTAAATAACATTATTTTGAACACGCTCTCGCAGTTAAATTTTCAAAGAATAGTAAATTGGAAAATAAGATTAAAGTCTGGAAAATGCTAAAGGTGACATGAATAATTGATGCTTTTTGTGTATACATTTTTGCTTTGTGTAATATGAGATCAAAATAAATGGTTTACAATCTGTATAAGATGTTTTGGAATAGTGTTAAGCTAGTTAAGTTATTGCTGACGCCCTCTAACCGCACACGTGACACTCCATAGGACTAGCTGATTTAATTACCTCTTACTACTAGTTTGGCACACAGTATAGATAGAGATTTTATTTAATTTTCAGCGAAATGCGACAGGTTCTTTATATATTGTAATATGAAACACGTGTCAAAGTTAAACTTTTTTATTCACGGAAACTTGTACAAGAATTTATGAATTGTGTTGTTTTTATCAAATGGCAACTACCTATTTTAATACTGTATTGTATTACTGCATTGTGTGTGCGATTTAACGAAATTGATTATTGATTTATATTAAGGTAAGCTACCTTTAGTATGAGCTTTCAAAACGAAATAACCTTAATTAGAACCTAGGTAAAGATTAGTTACAATTTTTTTTTTAAATTTGTTTTAGTCTTGCTCAAGCCCTAAGTTTAGATTTCTAGGCGATTATCCAAACAATTACTCTAATATTACAATGTCCGGACAAAATAAATGACTACGCTCAAAAGGCTTCATTGTTGAGCTTATAACCATACAAGCGCTGTTTTATCAATTTAAAATTAAAGTATGTATAATTATTTTATTGTAAATATAAAAGGTATGTACAAATAATAAAGCTTGTAATCTACATCGCAGCTACGAGTATAATCCTTTGAACGTAGCGGAAAGCACAGATACAAAACGATATTAAAAATTGCAGTAAACAAATTGAAATACAGATTAAGTTGAATCAGTGTAGACTTATTATTAATTCTATGTTATTCATATATTTTTATACTAGTATAAATTATCGGTGTTTCGTTCTTTGTATTGTCTGTATGTTGGTTTTTATGAACAAGAATAAAAAGAAATGATAATAACAAATTTATAGAAGTTTCACTTCGAAAGTTGATGTTTTGTTTGATACTTGAAAGAAAATTTTTATTTTCTAACATAATTCAAAAGAAATTCTTAAGTTACTTAGAATAATTCTTTTCATAAAGATTTATTTGAAACATTTTATTGTATCAAATAACAAAAGAATTGAAATTGAGCCTGTTTAATAAATACCTTGCAATAATTTTAGATGTTTTCACTTCACATCACGATACTAGCACTAAAAATATTTCCATTAGAAAATCGTAAGTAACTTGTATGTAATATACATTCTTTCTCAATATTTGGCAATATAGACATTTTTACTGCCCCCAAAGCAACAAAACTAATAAGTCAATTATCTGATAACATTTACGACAATCTAGCACGCATTAAAGCGTCTCATTTGACTCACATGTTTCGTGACATCCTCACATCAAGTATCACGTTTTACGAGTTAGATTCCCTTTTCAGGAAAATCACTAGCTTCTATCTCCTTTATAGGGTTGCTTTCTCGATAACAAGAAATACGACCCAAAGCGTCGAGATAACGAACATTTTTGTACTGAATCTCGTCTAGTTTGACTCGTTAATGCTTCAATACCTTCGTAAGTACGATTTGCCGGTGCTTTTATCAAATTAAAGACAGATGTGTTAAAGCTGTCTATTATACGAGTTTCACAAATAATTTACCTTTTTAAGAATTTAAATTATGCCTGATGAAATTCCTGATAAAATCTCTTATCTGATACTATTTTCAGAGAGAACCAATAAGAACTATTTATAAAGTTCTTGAAAATATAGAAATGTGACTTCAAAGGAATCAGCTGACGATTGAAGTTAAGGAAAATTTCGTTTCTGCCATAAAAGTAGTTGAAATCGATGCTGTATAAAGTTAAAGTTTAAAGTTTCAATACGGCTTCCGTGGTAAAGTGTCTAGTTTGAAATCGAATTGTTATTTGTAGAATTTATGGAGCTAAGGAGTTATTAAAATTAAATTTGCTCAATATCGATATCTATGCAAAAAATAAATCATATTATAAATTAAAAGTACAGAACAATTGTAGCTTCAGTGATAATCATGCAATTAACTTTAATCACTAATTTATATTCCAACGTCGATATTCATAAGCAATTCTGAAGAAACTTATACATTTTTATAGCCAATTGTATTTGTCATTATGCATTCCATTCCATTATTCATATTACCTACCTACTACTACTTCATTAACTCCCGATACAGTTGCTGAGTATTACTTAAAGTTAGTTATTTATTCAGGTCAGGTGTTAGACTTTGGGCATCCCATTTCTGTCGGGTCAATTACAACTTATAGAATATCTAAAATGAGAGTTCTTAAACTTTATCCGTCAGACCAGTTTACGGGAGTAGTAAAGTTCGTTTGCTTATTGAACAGTGAGGTGGTTACCTTTCATTGTGATCTCCTGATTGGTCTTTGAGTGCTTTATTCTGATGGAGAAGAAATATTCTGAATAACTGATTTTTAATACATAAACGTCTACACTTAGGTCTATTTCTTATATGCTCAAAGAGTGCACTATATCTTTATTGTAATTAATTTTAGCGGTATAAAATGTGTAGATGAAAAAAAAAATTGTCATCCTTATTCAGGTGATTTACTATATCTTTTCAATAATTTAATACATATCTCATAGAATTTGATATCAATGTCTCTACCAGAACATCCCAACTTGTGTTCCCTCTGTAATTATTGTCTAGGGCGTAAACTTACAAGATTTAGGTAGATTTAAGGCCTTTGCCAAATCCAGCTTAGTTAGTGCCTTGAAATGACAAGGGCTTGAAAGCAATCAAGCCTGTTATTTGGCTCAGAATAAGTAAATAGGATAAACGTAATATTGTTATCTTAAATGATATTGCTCTAATATGGTACTAGAATGTTCAGAAAAGAGCGCAAGATCAATTTCGGAATATAAAACACCAAAGTTTACTATTATGTACCCACTTTAACACATAAAAAAAATTAAGTATGCGACTGTGATATTTCAAAAGGTAGAAGTATAGAAGAAGTTGCAATTAAACATAAATTAATAGTATATATGCATTTAAAAATACTATTTCGATACAATTCGGTCATACACTCTTTTGTATAAACGTTATTCATTATCTGTGAATGAACCCCCACGCTGCTTTACATAAGTGCTGGTGCAGTAATGATTGCACTATATGCGCTACCATACGAGAAAATCATAAAATTTTAAATTTTTAACTACATATTTCGTAATAAACTCTGCTATCAAAAGCATTAAAATAACGCAGTAAATATATGTAATTACTCAGATCGTTAAGCACTTAAGTATTTCAAATTTGTATAAACGTTTGTGCTATGTTCAGTTTACGGAAAATTCGCTTTGATCGCAAACATAGCTACTTTACTTCCGCAAATTATTCTTCATTTCGCTACAGAATTCACATATATGCAAAACGTCGAACTATGTGGATGGATTTAATGGCGATTGGAAAAAGCCAAAGAAGCTTATACCGTCAAGCGGAGGCGGTTATATACGACCGGGATTTATTCTGACAAATTCGTATTTCAGTAAATACAACAAGGTTAGGAAGAATACCGGTCGGCTTATGAGGGTTAATCCCTTGCCAACGGCTCTGGCTGACTTTCAGTACATTTGGTCACTTCTTCTTCTGGGAATGCTGTAATGCTACATTACAATTAACTAATACTCGTTAGTGTTAAGGGAATGTATGAAAATAGCATTTATCACATTTTACACGAGGAATAACTATTTGTAAGCACAGTGTATACAAAAGTGTTATATCAAGTTATTTATAATAAGAAAAATATGCCTCTTATTTACGTCAGATATGTAGCCTGTTCAACAAGTCTATCCTATCGCTAGTTGATACACTTCAACCACCTTCACAAACCACAACCACACACAAATTATTGAACCAACACTTCCTTCCAAGACTTTTTGAGCCGTCTCATATACAACAACGAGATACGTTCCTGAAAGCAGTTTCAACAGAAAATGACCCCAATAAAGCCGAAGAATGCGCATTATTCAACAAAATTTGGGATAATTATAATTAAACAGAGAAAAGTTTATTCGAAGGTCAAAGGAGGAATTCCAGAGAGCAATTCCATGGGGAGTGAGTACAATATAAAAATGTACTGTCAGTATCTAAATGTGAAGCAATTTTCCTCTTTCTCCGCGATGTAAATACATCTCGTATTACGCAAATGGATATCGTTGGACGGGAATTACGATACGTTACCTTTTGTTGTATCATACCGTTGTATCATTGTGTTGGTGTAGAATTGTAAATGTAGACCCGACAATAGGAACAATGATGGTGATTAAAGATTATCGTTGATTAGATTATTAATTGCTGTTTAAGCTATCGCATAGCTTCTATCGCGGGCCTTAAGCGCGGGAACCGAATCCAGAAATTCCGTAACGAAAAAACCTCACGCTCCTCACTCCGACGGGCACGGAGGTGTGGCTTGAAGGCATGCTATGCAATAGCTTTACCGCGGCAGTCCCCGAATGCCACACGTCTTTTTTTTATATTTTGAGTAATAACTCAATAACTGAAGGTAAATAACCTTTACTTTGTTTGGCACAATGGCTTAATATTCAAACCATCGTTTGATAAAGGGGCAAGGTTGTTAAATGCCTGGCTTATTGGTAGATAGTTGACTTCGATATCTACGAGTATAATAATATTTATAAAAGAACCTTGGTACGTCGAGTCGCACATTGTCGAAATTATACTTCATATGAAATTAGCTTTCCGCCCGCGGCTTCGCCCGCTTTGTGCTTTAAACTATCCTATCTCTCAAGTTGGATCGAACTGCACATGGTGTGCGAATTTTATTATAATCGGTTAAGTGGTTTAGGAGTCCATTGAGGACAAACATTGTGACACGAGATTTATATATGTTATTACACTAATGCCGTATCATTATATCCGTGTTGATGAACGTTAATTACTGTAAGTTCATTATAATTCGATTTGGACTAAAAGATATTCTTTTCTTTCTGGCAGGCACTGATAACACATTAATTTTACAAATTAAGTTTTATCTTAATACTGAGCTAGATTTATTATATTTTTTCTTCTTACCCAAAGAAAAATAAGTTCCAGATGCTCGTGTTTTGAAGTTTCCACTCATGAAAGGACGTATGTAGGTAATTAATTTATCATTTTCGTTAAGGATTCCGAATTCCCATGGCCATTCTGTAATAGCATAACGAACATTTAATGGTACCAAAGGTTATCTTGGTTTTGAAATTATGTTTATATAGATACATTATTCACTATTTTACGGGTTGAATATTCAATAATATAATACTTTATAATATGTAAAAGTAAATATTACCGTACCTTTTGATGTTGTTACTGTGCGAAATTGTAAGAAAGAAAACATTACATGTATTTTTTATACAAAAGCATTATTTCTCCGTGAGATTACCTGAAATGAGATTGACTATCAAGATGGGATTATAGCCTAAAAGAGGAAGGATTAGGAATGAGTTCCGCGGTTACTTCATTTATCATACATTTCACATTAACGTAATATTATATACCTACGTTATATAATACAATTGTAGCACACAGAAAATGTATGTAGGGGAATTTAATACCCAAGTTCATATCATATTTATTAGATAAAAAGAACATATTTTTTTCTGTATTAACGTGTACGACAAATATTAACGCAACACAAAAAAGGAATTGTATGCAGTTACAGCAACTTTTTACTAAAGTTCTTATTAAAAGCTCCATTGGGACTCTGTTAAAGCAGTTGAAGTTGCAGACACAAGCTGGTAATAGGTATAAGCCGCGCCAATAAATAAACGAATCTAAAATGGTGGTACTAACCATTGCGTGTTTACTCAAACACTAATCTGTCTTTAGTCACACTTATGAATTCGAAATGTAATTTTAAGTATGGACTGCCATTTTAAATTCGTTTCTTTTATTGCGCGGCTTATACATACATTGAATCAATTTATCATCGCACTTACGTGGGAAGGGAACTCAGCTGCACGATATATTTAAAGCGTAGAAATAAATAAAGAGTCTCGTCACATCAATGTCCATTAAATGGATATAGGTGTGAATTACCTTAGAGCATGGAGCAATTTGCGTAAAGTGCGGAGTCTTGTCGCTGCGGCTACTACTTTTCATTTTACAGAACTGCCTCATTTATTACACTTTGTTCGTTTTGACTACATTTATTTCAAGGTTTCTAAGTGCGTGAATAATGTGTTTGTTATTGTAAGTGAAAGGGTTTTGTTTTAATATTGGATGTGATATTGTTTTGTGTATTTATTTACTGAACGTAGCGAGATACCTACTGTTTGAATTCTGATAAATATTAGTGTATGTTTTTTTTAATACATTAATTAATAGAGGTTTCATGTTAGAATAAGAGACAAATCAGCTATTTAAATTGATACAAAATTGTAAAAGAATAAAAATAACAAAAGAAGCTTATTCAAATAACTTTTAACAAACCTTGACTATTATGATAAATTTTTATAAGCACTACCAAGTTTTACAAAAAGTTACAAACAGTCTTATTAATTGTTGTAGCCGCTTTCTAAGTGTTTAGGACTTTGTATTGTTATTGAATATAATAATTCGGGGAAAATTTATAAAAGATGAATGATATTATGATTACGATATATACGATGATATTTTTCTATACTTCTTTGTTCCATGAAAGAAATTTGAATTTTCCAGCCAAATAAACAGTTCTTAAGGGGTAGCATTCAAGCTACTGATATTTAACTGTAAATTTTTGTTCTCACTTCAAGAAAAGGTGTTTAGTATCGAGCCAAGGCGGTATTAGCCGTCGCAAATTTTCACAAAGAAAAGCAGCGCTAGACAAGTGAGATCGTGATTTATAATATTAAAAATTTTATCAGAGCTAACGACAGCGTCTAAGCGTTTGAAATTTAAAAGCGTTCATAATATTACCAGTTTGATTTATAAGGATTTCCCGTCCCCAATGGAGCTTGAAGTAGAACGTTTGAAATCAGCGAAGCCAGAAGGTGTAAAAATTTATAGCTCAGATAAATTTTATTGACCCCATCGTTTTTAGATATACGTAGGTGAAAACGCGGCAGTAATCGAAACAGCTACAGATTTATTGGTCTGAACTTGGTGTTTTGTTTATAAACGGCAGTTCCAATGAATTTTGAAGCCTCAATAACGGTACGTTCTATCTTTGTTTGGTAAGCGGACCTTTTTAATATTTTTCCATTGGTATCACAGTGAAGCATTCACTTTGATTTCTCGTTGGTCCTCTCCTGTTGTATCCGTTTCTTTCTGGTGCTGAATGTTGGCTGTATGATCGATTCATGCAGCTTTTACGTACATTCAATAGTTGAAATAAACAAGCAGTAGGTACTGATTTATAAGTTTCTTAGTAGGTAAGTAGTAAAATTGGAACTGATTTGGATAAAGTACGGTGAAAAAAAGGAAAGGAGAAACTTTGTGAAAACTAAAACTGTTAAATGATAAGGGCGATGGAAAAAGTTTATGAACGAACCACGCAAAAAACACAAGCGATACAAGTAGTGGTTTGTAATAGAATAAAGAGTAAGTCAACAGTTTTAGAAACGTTGCGTTATTCAATGCTTAGATTTGCAATAGTTACTAACCTATATTTCATTGTTCATACTAAGAGCAGTGTTAGTATTCCCTTTGCAATTTGCATTGTACATTCATAAATTCAAAGGCATGAAAATGGACTAGCTTTTATCATCATCGATACTTACGTACGTAAAGAGTTCCCCTGAACTATTAATCAATGAATTCCGAAGGCATTCTTCATTCTCTCGACGGCTCGTAATGAAATTCTTGGACCCTTACATGTCATAGCTGTCATATAATAAAATGTAATTTTTGATATTCATACTTACTTATAAGAAATAATACAATATAATTGTCTTAACACAACATAGGGTTATTTTACGGATACATTTTGTCAGAAGGACATATTATAGGATACATATTATATACCTACTTTTTCATCTTTTATAATTCAGTTGTAAAATAAAAAGAGGAAACAAAGAGAAAACTTGCTTAAATAATAATCAATAATACTTGCCCTGCAAGTCGATAACAGTTGCTCTCCGATTCTCTACCGTATCAAAATTTGCCCAAACAAAGACTTTCAATCAGATTTTATTATATTTAACTGTATTCTGTATCACCTAGTATGTTATTTATATTAATCTTTTACATAATAAATACAAAAAGAGCGTGTGTGCCGAGCACACGTGTCAGAAGTGAAACTTTTTTGGCATTGGATTCAAAGATACTAAAATCGTCGCCTTACTCCCTGACGTGACGGTATTGCCATGACGCGACCTTAAAATTTTACTCTCAACGCGCCTTAAGAAGTTTCACTTCAAAAAATAATATAATAAGGGAACTTTAAAATAATAAAATCTCTTTCAATACCACAAATGCATTATATAACATTAATAAACTAATGTAATCGACATCCATTAGCCATTTACCGCGATCCTCGCAATCAATGAACAAGATAATTGTCTGATTCCGACGTCGCGCTGACATAACCGCAAACCGTTGAGATGCCAGCCCCAACGCGGTCAATTACTTGTATAGATATTAATTTAGATTTGTGTGAAATACTTGTAAAATTGCTTGAATATAGGCAATAGTTTTGTTTAATTATTTGAGTATTAATTTTGGTTTACAGCAATATACATTGTTTAACATTTGAATGCTATAAAACACTAAATAGCAAATTACAGCAATGATCACTTAAAGTATGGTTCATGGTCTTATCATACTTATCCAAAATACCTATCATCTAAATGTCAGACTTCGGTTCAACCATAACGGTTAAATACAGTTCATTTCATACAATACTAGCTTACCGCCCGCGGCTTCGCTCGCTTTGTCTAAAACCTAATAAATTATATACTAAAACCTTCCTCTTGAATCACTCTATCTATTAAAAAAACTGCATCAAAATCCGTTGCGTAGTTTTAAAGATTTAAGCATACAAAGGGACATAGGGACAGAGAAAGCGACTTTGTTTTATACTATGTAGTGATTCCAAGCGTACATTTACAATAAATTATAACATTGTAGCCATTGTTTTAAGAGTAATAAAAACGATTGGAAGTTCCAATAAAAACTTTGGAAGGGAATTTTGATTAGGTAAGTTTTATCAAATTAGGGATTGGAATTTGATGATTTATTTCATTTAGATTAACAGCGGTAAAACAAATAGCCAGCAAATTACATTGGTTTTGTATTTTATAATTCTCGTAGTATTTTACCACTATAGAATCTGAATAATTTTACTTTTCTACAGGTTACATTTATAAATTTTCATAATATGTACATACATCAAGTAAAATGTAAATAGTGAATAGTTAACTACTTATTTTTCTTCTTAAATAGTATTTACAGAATTTATTACTACATGCCAAAAGCTTTGTAAAGATTTATAAAACTAAATTGCGTTTGAATTTTAATAAAATGTATTCAATAGTAGTTGCGAATGGTTGCTCTTGAGTCCCACTTATAAATATTAGTTTTCCAATTTACATACTTATTCGTTAAACACTTATAAAGGAGATTTTAGTCTCTGCCTCCGAAGTTATATTATAGGAGTAGGATAATAATTTATCGAAGCATAAACTTCAATTATTAAGGGTATGCTTTGACGATATGCGGTCGACCGCTATTACGCAAACAATTAGTTTGAATATTTGATACCATAATATTCAGTTTCTGTATCAAGAAATGATTCATTTTGCTATGTTTTGCTACAAAATAATATACTAAGTATACGGTATTATAACAGTAGTGTCAAAATTCAACGACCCGTGAGGAAATATTGGTTGTTTGAGCGGAAGGCTGAAAAATTTCGCAAAAGTTATTTTTTATGTGATTCAGTATCTTCTCATAAAAATGAATCTCAAAATGTGTTGGTAAGCGCATAACTCGAGAACAGCTGAACCGATTTCGATAATTCTTTTTTTATTATATTCCTTGAAGTACGAGGATGGTTTTTATGTAGAGAAAACGTAAACATGTACGGGCAAAGCCGGGGCGGACCGCTAGTTTTATATAAAAACTGGTTGACCAGCTAAAAATTATTCTGGCGGAACACTGTGTGATAGTGATCTATCACTTAAGTTATATTCTCAGACTCAGACATACGAAATTTCATAAAAATCGGTCACCGTTTCCGACAAGTATGGTTACCGATGTAGACGAAAATTTTAATTATCAGATTCCTAATTGACTACACATAGCACTGTAATCAAGTACCATAATACCTTTGAAAAGCGTTAATGTTTTCTTTATTATCTACATAGGGAAAATATTATGTGTGTGATACAGTGAATCGGTAAAATTTAACAGGTATAAGCTAAGGTTGGAAGACCTGTGATATGTAAACATATTTAATTAAATCAGCACCTTTATACCAGTGATGGACATCTGTATTAGAGCCGTGTAGAGCTTGATCCTCTTGACGTTTCAATTTAATATATATTTACGAAATCTCGTATAAATTCTTATTAAAGTTTTAGGATGAAGTACAGCTCAAGAATACATACTTATTTAGAATTGATAGAGC